>NW_006408556.1:3457408-3458389 GCF_000296735.1 Chrysochloris asiatica
TGGAGGAAGACCCATTAACAACCTGCGATATACAGATAATACAACCTTGCTTGCCGAAAGTGAAGAGGACTTAAAACATTTATTGATGAAGATCAAGGAGCACAGCCTTCAGTATGGATTACATCTAAATGTAAAGAAAACAAAAATCCTCACCACTGGTCCAATAAACAACATGCTTATCAACGGAGAAAATTGAAATTGTCAAGGACTTCATTTTTCTTGGATCAACTATCAACACTCACAGAAGTAGCAAGAGAGAGAGAGAGAGAGAGAGAGAGAGACATTGCACTCAAAACTAACTCTAGGTGGGATGTCTGGAGAGATGAGGGAGAAAAGAAACACTCAGAGACCACAGTGGATGCAAAACCGGCAGACAGACCCTCCATGGCCCTGCAAGCATTTATGCATGCGGGCTTCAGTCTGCATCCTTCTTTTATTTCAGGGAGGAACTTTACACAAAGGAAGAAGGGGATTATTAAGACAGGGTACAGAAATGAAATGTGATTAATCGTTCAAAACAGGACACAATGATTTACAGGAACAAATTCTAAAACATACATCACAAATTGTCTTGATAATCTAACATCCTTAATTTTCCAGAAATTCAAGCCAATTGTTATAAATTACTTTTTAGGTTCAAATCCCAAGGCAGCAGCTCGAGGTTTCTCAAGACTAATTAACATACCTATAGCACCTAATCTTCAATGGGTAAAGGTGAAAAGGATTTCAAAAGGTCTGAAGAAAGTCAAGCTGTTTCAGATACCTGGCTTAAGCTTTCAGGAGGAAGGATAACATATAGGTCAAACTGATTATACCCAGGGGCCCTTTGAAGGGGCTGCCACCATTGTCTCTTAATCCAATATTCCCAGAATTTACCACTCCACCTCAAGTGAATACCCCGGGAAGTTCCTCTCCAGAACCTCCCTGCTTAATCCCAGTAAACCTGTCCTTTGTTCTTCCTCTGAGGAAGTTTTGTTGCCT
>NW_006408556.1:3458603-3460533 GCF_000296735.1 Chrysochloris asiatica
CACTGCCAACACAGTGGAGACATTAAGAGAGGCATTATAAAAACCATTTTCTCAGAAGCTACAATTACTGGAGTTAGAAGCATAGAATGAACAATATTAGGACTTGTACAGAGGTAGCCCAACAGTGAGTTCACAAACACCAATGAACCCAGGACCCCAGGAGGTCACTTCCTGGGCCCTCAGGGTTCATGGCTCGCCCAGGGTTTGGATTTTTGTCCAGGTCACAAGGCCTCAGCTTCCCAGTAATTGCTTTTTATGTCATCCCGGACAATACGCATGCGAAAGCTGAACAGTGAGTAAGGAAGACCGTAAAAGGATTGATGCCTTTGAGTTATGGTGTTTGAGGAGAATATTGAAAGTGCCATGGGCTACCCATAGAACCAATAGCTCTGTTTTGGAAGAAGTGCAGCCAGAGTGCTCCTTGGAGGCCAGGATGGCCAAACTTCAACTTTCCTACTTGGACATATTGTCAGGATGGACCAGTCGCTGGAGAAGGATATTCATGTTTGGTAAGGTGGAGGGTCAAAGAAGAAGGAGAAGACCCCCAACAAGATGTATTGACCAAGTGGCAGCATCGATGGACTCAGGTGTGGCAACAGTAATGAGGCTGGCCCAGGATCGGGCAGTATTTCATTCTGCTGTGCATTAGGTCGCTATGGGTCGGTACCGACTCGATGGCACCTAATAGCAACAACAACATGTTTCTTGTTTCCATTCCTCCTTCTCTCCCGTCCCTTTTGAACTTTGTCCTTGCATAAATGTTGCCCTCTTGATCTCAAATAGTTGACTCCTCTATGCTGTGAGTATCTCACTAGTTTTATTGTTCAATCTATGGACCTGTCTATTGCTTGGCCATGAATGGGTAAGTTCTGTTCCAGACCTGAAGGATGACCAAAGGCTATAAACTCAGGGTCCACCAATCTGACCAGTAAGCTGGGTCTTTTTATATGATGTTGAATTTTGTTTCATATTTCCCCCCACTCTACCCAAGACCTTCTAATGTGATCCCTTGGAGAGCCATTGGTAGTGGTAGGCAGGTGCTATCACCATCCTGGTTCTTCTTGCCTCAGGGTCATGGAGACTGGTGTTCCCATCATCCATTAGTCCATTGAACTAACTGTTTACATGCGTCTTCAATTTTCGTCACTCTTCTTTCCCTTAGTTGCACCTTAGATGGCCACTCACAAGCTTTTAAGTTCCCAGTCACTACTCACTAAGTAAGATGTAGAACATTGTCTTTGTGGGCTATATCATGCCAATTGACCATGGTGTCCCTTGAGACTATGGTCCTGATACCCCAGACCCAGTGACTCATTCTCTGTAGGTGTTTGGTTATCCAAGAAGTTTTCATATCTTTGCCCCATGAATACTCCTTCTTATTCTTGGATACATTTGCAGCAAAGGTAAATATCCATGTACAAATATCCTGTCAAACTTACCTATATTTGTGGTATGTTCCCTTTCTCCCTTCCATACCTTTTCAGCCTGAGTATGTGTCTATCCATGTATCTGTACATCATCATTGTTACAGGATTATGTCTATAATTGTATTTACCTCTAATTCTTGCCCTCCTCCAATGTCTTCCCGTCTCCATTTTTTGTCAGCCTCCCTTCTTACTGCTTATTGCCTTGACCTTCACTCAAGTTAACACATATCTACCCTATTATTTGGAGTCCTGGTGTGGCACTGTGGATTAATGCACCAGACAGCAAAGCTGTTTGAATTGCAAGGTTGGCAGTTCAAGCTCACCAGCTACTCCTCGGAAACTCTATACAGGGTCGCTATGGGTTGGAACCAACTCAATAGCACTTAACAACAACCCTATTATTTATTGTTTTTTAAGTTTTAGACATCCTAAATTAATGTGTTTTGGAAGAGGAAAGTTTAATTTTCTTATACTCTCAGTCTACTGCTCCTCCTTTCAGTCTT
>NW_006408556.1:3461233-3477753 GCF_000296735.1 Chrysochloris asiatica
GCCCACCACCTGCTCTAAGGTGACCAAGCAGGATCACTATGCTGAGGTTCAATCAAGTTCTTAGGGGATCTTACTCTCTAGCAGGGGTAGCAAATTAGTAGCCACTCAGTGCTCACTTTGAGAATTACTTATATCATATGTCCCAGTTGCTCTTACTTTGTAAGCCACAGTCATAGTTTTTGAATCCGTAGTTATTCTTCTCTGCTTTCTAGGCAGCCACACCAGTTGTTTATGTCAGTTTCGTTTTCTCCTGCAGATTAACCCCTGGAACCCTACAGTTTCCAGCTATGGTTTGGTCTGGTTATTCTGGAATGAAGCCTGTTGCGGGAGCTGATTCTTTGCCTTCTTTGTCCAGTTTCCTGGTTGCCTGTCTTCCTCTTTCTGGTTTGCTCATTTGTTTGGTAGAGTACTTTCTCTGGTCACTTCCTTATAAAAGGGTGTGTGGGAGGAAAATTTCATACACTACATGTATAAAAATACCTTAATCTTCTTCACATACTCCACTGATAATTTGTCTGTTATAGAAATCTTGATTGGAAATTGCTTTACCTTAGAATTTGAAAGCTTTACTCCATTGTCTTCTGGCTTCCAGAGATGGTATTAAAGCTTTCTGATCCACTCACTCCTTTGTATGCAAACTGCTTTTGCTTTTTCACTTTGGAAACTGTTCTATTTATTCTTTGTATAATCATGGGACAAAGTCCTGGTGTGGCATTGTGGGTTAACACGCCAGACTGCAAAGCCGTTTGAACTGCAAGGTCAGTGGTTCAAGCTCACCAGCTGCTCCCAGGAAATCCTATACAGGGTTGCCATGGGTCAGAACTGACTCAATGGCACATAACAATGACAACAAGTCATGTGATGCTTCATATCCATGATACGATGTTCTGTGAAATAGGGTTTTTATGTGATTTGGGCATTGCACAGACACCCTGTTATATACAGGTTGTTGTCGTTTCATGTCATTGAGTCGATTTCAATTTATAGCAACCCTGTATAGGGTTTCTGAGGAGTAGCTGGTAGATTGGAACTGCCGATTTAGCAGTTTAAACCGACCTTTTGGCCCAGCGCAATATCCTACAGTGCCACATCAGGACTCCATTATATACAGGTAGTCCCCAGATTATGAACAAGTTATATTCCTAATGCTTTTTTAAAAAACTTTTTAGTGTTAATTGACTGAAGATTTACTGAACATCTGTTCCACATTCAACAAATTATTCACTTAGTTGTCATTACAGTGGTTGCAGTACATCCCATGCACCATCAGTTAACAGTACTTACTTAAGTATGCACTTAATTTTTCCCTCCCCTATAGCCATCATAGAATTTTTCAATTAGCAAGAAAACCTTAACTTTTTACAGCAGTGGTCTCTTGCAGTATTTGCCCTTTTGTGATTGAGTAATTTCACTCAGTATAATGTCTTCGAGGTTGTTATTAAGGGTTTTGCATATTCTTCGTTATTCTTCAGTGTAGCATAACATTCCATAGTGTATATGTGCCAAAGTCTATTTAACCGTTTTTCTGTTGATGGGCATTTAGGCTGCCTCCACCTGTTTGCTTGCTATTCTGAATAGTGCTGTAGTTAACATGAGTGTGCATGTATTTAGTCATGTCACAGCTCTTTATTTCTTGAGGATATATACCAAGTAGAGGGATTGCTATGCCATATGGTACTTCTATTTCCAATTTTTTGAGAAAGCACTGTATCGTTTTCCATAGTGGTTGCACTATTATACAGTCCCACCAGTGTGTAGGAAGGTCTCAGTCTCTCCACACCCTCACTAGGATTTGTTGTTTTCAGTTTGTTTTTTTTTTTTTGAGCTTTGCTACTGTTGACTATGCAAAGACTTTTGACTGTGTGTATCATGACAAGCTATGGACAACATTGTCAAGAAAGCGTATTCCAGAACACTTAATTGTATTCATGAGGAACTTGTACATATACCAAGAGGCATTTGTTCGAACAGAACAAGGGAACACTGAATGATTTAAAATCAGGAAAGGTGTGCACCAGAGTTGTATTCTTTCACCATACTTACTCAGTCTGTATGCTGAGCAAATAATACAAGATGCTGGGTTATATGAAGAAGAATGTGGCATCAGGATTTGGAGGAAGACTCATTAATTACCTGTAATATGCAAATGATACAGCCTTGCTTGCTGAAAGCTAAGAGGACTTAAAATACTTACGGATGAAGATCAAAGACCTCAGCCTTGGTTCTGGGTTGCACCTCAATGTAAAGAAAACAAAAATCCTCACCACTGGAGTAATAAAAACATCATGATAAATGGAGAAAACACTGAAGTTATCGAAGACTTCATTTTACTAGGATCAACCATCAACATTCATGGAAGCAGCAGTCAAGGAATCAAACAACCTACTGCTTTAGGCAAACATGCTGCACAAGACCTCTTTAGAATGTTCAAGAGAAAAGATGTCTATTTGAGAACCAAAGTGCACCTGACCCAAACCCTGGTATTTTCAGTGGCCTCATATGTGTGTGAAAGTTGAGCAATGAATAAGGAAGACCATAGAAAAATTAATACATTTGAGATATGGTATTGAAGAGTATTAAACGTACCATGGACTGCTAGAAGAACAAATAAGTCTGTGTTGGAAAAAATACAACCAGAGTGATCCTTCGAAGCTAGGAGGGCTACACTGCATCCCATACTTCGTACATATTATCAGGAGGGACCAGTCCATGGAGAATGGCATCATGCTTGGTAAAGTGAAGGGTTAGCAAAAAAAAGGAAATCCCCCAACAAGATGGATTGGCACTGTGTCAACGATGGGCTCATGTGAGCAGCAATTGTGAGGATGGCACAGGACTGGGTGGTATTTCATTCTATTGTACATAGGGTCACTATGAGTTGGAACCGACTGGTTGGCACCTAACAACAACAATAATTAATGTTGGAGGATGATGGTATCTCATTATTGTTTTGATTTGCATCTTTATAATAGCTAATGATCATGAGCATTTCATTATATGTTTGTTGGTGCCTGAATGTCTTCTTTGGTGACGTGTCTGTTCATGTTCTCTGCCCATTTTTAAGTTGAATTATTTGTTCTATTGAGGCATTGAAGTGTTCTATAAATTTTGGAAAGTAGTCCTTTTTCTGATATGTCATTGCCAAACATTTTTTCCCAGTCTCTTGGTTCTCTTTTTTACTGTGTATGTGTGTGTGTTCATTTTTTTTTTTAAACTTTTATTATTAGTTAATAGTTTACATGGGAGAACATTAATTTTACATTCATCCTATTTTATATCATTACATTGCAATGGTTACAATCCCTTCCATGCATCATCAGCCAACCAGAGGGTATACCCTGCAAGCTTGTCCCCTGGTCATCAGCGCCTCTCTCCCTCTCTGGGTCTGGAGTCCCCAGCCACTCCATCTCTCCATGTCATCGTCTCTGCCTCCATCCCTGGCATCACCGTTTCTCTGGGTAGGGTCCCGCACTCTGCTCTTCTCCCTTGATGATCCCCTGGCCTGCAAAGTCAACTACTTCCTTCCTTTTGCTCAAAATGTCTACCTTTACATTTCCAATCCTCACAGTCAGTCCTGAGCTCTGGTAGCGTAGTGGTTATGAATCGGGCTGCAAACCGCAAGGTCATCAGTTCGAAACTACCAGCTCTTCCACGGGAGAAAGATGAGGCTTTCTGCTCCCGTAAAGATTTACAGCCTCGGAAACCCTGTACAGGGTCGCACAGGGTCGCTATGAGTCAGAACCGACTCCACGGCACATAACAACAACAATTGTACCACATGAGTGCTATCCCTAACTCCTTCCATCAGCCTCACCTAGACAGATTGGATACTACTCAGTGGAGATTCTACCTTCCGCCGCACCTTCTGGATCTAGGCTCCCTCTTGAAAGCTTGTAAGCCAGTCACTTCTTGCCTTTGTAGCCCCCCAATTTCGGGTAGCCAATGTCCAAGTTGCCCATCTCTGTCTACCCTGTGTATGGAGGGTGGGGTGAGAATGATCCTTACTATAAAGATTTGTTCCCTCTTTTGAGCTACTGCATCCATAGGTGTAGGTCAGGTTCATCAAATTGTATCAGATTACTCTTTTTTCCTCTTCTTCTTCTAGTTAAACTCTGGTCATCCAGCCATTGAAGCCAGGTCAAGTGGGTATTATCTCCAAATGTGGGCGTTCTTGTGCATATGCCATCTCGTCTTATCAGCTGGATCTACTTTTACTCTTCTGGTGAAATCCTTTGATGCACAAAAATGTCTCATTTTTAGAAGGTCTCAGCGATCTATTTTTTCTTCTGTTTGTATGTTTTCATAGTGTATTTATGCCATGAATCGGAGCTCCTAAATTTGTCCCTATGTTTTCATCGGATATCTGTGTAGCTAGTTCTAGGTTTTACTCCATGTTGGGTTCATTTTTATAAATGGTGTGAGATAATGGGTCTTGTTTCATTTTTCTGAAAATGGATTTCCAGTTTTGTCAGCAACATTTGTTGAAGAGATTATTTTCCCCTGTTTAATGCATTTTGGCTCTTTGTCCAAAATCAGCTGATTGTAGATGAATGGATTTACTTCCTGGCACTCTCCAGTGTCTTTTGATGACATCTCACTGTGCTTCTGAGGCACACCAGGTAAGGCTTACTGTGCATCCATGTCATTCAGCTGCTGTGACACATGTTAGCCTCTCAACCCGAATGCTATTAAACTGACTCAAACTTCAGAAGTTTTTGAGAGCATTTTAAGTTATGGGGAGTGCATCACAGGAAAATTTACTGTTGCAAAGACGGAGATTGGGAGGATTAAGTGAATTGTCCAAGATCCTGCAACTGACAAGTGGCAGAGTCAAGTGTTGAGGCTGGGACTGTGAACTGTTAAGCCATCTAATTCCATAGTTTCTTCATGCAAGATTCCTCTGACTGCTCTGAAGCGCTCATCAAGACATATTCTGTATATCCAGGACAACTGTTGCTTTTCTGCATATTCAATGCAGTTTAGCTTGGCTTAGGGATCTCCTGGACACTTTCCCCTGCCTTTTTTCTGGGTTCCCTTAGTGCATAGGGGAACACAGTATCTCTGTAGGATAAGCACTGGACTATGACCCACAGGTTGGCAGTTTGAGCCCAACAGCTGCTCCACAGGAGAAAGATGAGCTTTCTGCTCCCGAAAAGCTTTATAGCCTTAGAAACCCTCTACAGAGTTGCTATGAGCCAGAATTGACTCTATGGCACTTGACAGTAATTACTCTTGCTGCTTTATATTCTACTTTTATTTGTGGTGAGCGGCCCTTTGGTGTTGTGACTTTTTTTTTAAAAAATAATAAAACACCTAATAGGACAGCTGTGACAGGGAGGAAGATGCAGACTGTAAATAGCCCTTTTCTTGGCATGCCAGAAAGGAAGAAACTTGGGTGGAGGGGATGTTACTAACGTCCTGTTTGAAACTAAAATTTTGAGCAGGGGCATTACCAGTCTCTATTTTCATTTAGGTTTTGTTTAGTATGTTCCCCAGCTCCACAAATTTCCAGATGGGCTTTTGAGAGGACATGCTGATAAGAGCTGCAACAACAACAAAAGCTTTTATAGCTGGAAGTGTTAGCACTCGTTGTGGGAAAGTCCCTACCTTTCTTCCTTGTCTTTTCTAATTGTTTTGAGGGAATTGTAGTGTTGGTAGAAGATGTCTAAGCTTAGTCATTTCTAAACCAAAGGCAGCATGGTGGCAAAAGTTAGAAAATGACAAGACTTTCTCAACCAACTTTTGTTAAAATCAAGGGCAGTTTAAATCTTAGTTTTACAGTGACTTTGGGACCTAGGTTGCGATGGCTGAAGAGATAGCAGAGTCCTAACGAAGTACTGAATTAGGAGCTGACAGACCTGAGCTCCTACCTGCTTTAACTCTGGTTGATATTTCTTCTTTCTTGGCTCCTTTTGGTTCATTCTAGTCTAGTACAACCTTGTATTACTGTGTCTTCACTTACTGTGTGTCTGGCCATTCCAAATTTGGTCATAAAATTTTTGCTTAGCCAAATGCCAAGAGCTCCACAATGGGATTTTTGGAAGATCAGTGGTTCAAACTCAACAGCTGCTCCTCGGAGACCCTATACAGGGTCATTATGAGTCGAATCAACTTGATGGCACTTAATAACAACAACAGAAACCACTGAGATGATTTTTGATTTGGGGCAACTCATTTGTTTGGGGCAAATGTTTTCTTATAGGGCAACTGGAAACTGTACCTTTTATATTTTCCTGATCCATTTCATTTTGATCCATTGTTAGGCATAGGTGTATAACATCATACAAGTGTGGCAGAGAGATATTATTGCTTTAAGCTCATTGTTTGGAAGGTGCTCTAGGAGTCCTGATGTGGTGCTGTTGGATAAGCACTGGACTGTTAACCACAAGGTTGATGATTCCAACCAACCAGCTGCTCTTTAGAAACCCTATACAACATCACTGTAATGGAACCAACTCGATGGCACTTGGCAAGGAATCCAAGCTTGATAGAGGATGGGGGACAGGAATAGTCCATATGGTCTTGACCTTGTCATCACCAACCTTTGTTTGCAATGAACAAATAGCTTAGATATCAAAACACTCATATTCCACTTTTCTTTATCCTAAGGTATTAAGCTCAATTACATATGATCCTTAAAGCACCTATCACCCATTTTTGTTGTTAAGTGCCGTCGAGTCGGTTCCGACCCATAGCGACCCTGTACAGGGTTTCCGAGGGTGTAAATCTTTACGGGAGTAGAAAGCCTCATCTTTCTCCCATATACAACCGTTATTAATATTTCAGTGTTTTTTGTCTTTTCCCTATGTATAGATTCCATATTCTCTTTCTTTTTAAAAAGTTATTATTATAAAATGAATACATTCTCATTGTAATTTCTTTAAATAGCCTGGGGGAATATAGAGCTAAACATGAAATTTTCTCTTTACCATTTTACAGTGGCCCCCAGCACTCACATTTCTTCCTCAAGAGATTAACACCTGGTGAACAAATGCCATCCTATACATTTACAGGTGTGCAGTGTAGATATTTGTACAGATACGCTTATTAAAAGAGGGCTTATATTTTGTGTATTATACCATGACGTATTTTCTCACTCACACATAACACTGTGTGTTTCTCGAGAAATCTTTCCAGGTAAGGACATAGGTCAAACTTGATTGATTTTCTTTCCTTCCATGTTGTTGTTGTTACTGATGGTGTAATGTTTCATTTTATCAGCATAGCTAATATTTAACTACTCTGCTATTAATGGCTATTTAAGCTCTTAGTTCTTTGCTCTCTCAGTGAAGCAATCGTGAATAAACATGTGTCTTTTGTGCATATGTATGTTTGTTTCTGTTGGATAATTGCCTGGAATTGGAATTGCAGGTTTAAAGTGAATGCCTATTTTCAGTTTTGATCTCTGTTGCCAGATTCATTCCAAAGTAATTTATCAATTTAAATTTATACCACTGGTGCTTAAGCTTGCTTGTTCCCCTAATCTTCACAAACCTTTGGTAATATCAGTATTTTCGTTTTGTCATTTTACTAGGTAAAAAGTGACAGCTACTTGTTTTAATTTGAGGTTTTCTAGATTGTGTCAGTAGACCTGATTTTGTCTGATTTCTGACTTTTAGGAATTCCTTAACATTGCTAGCGACTTGATAACATTTTCGTTTACTTTTCTGGTTGAATGTATCAGTCTATCTATTTTTCTGTCTACCTATTGGTATCTGGTAGGCTATTTTTTCTGTCACTTTGTAGAACTTCAAACAGGAGATGGAATAAATAATGCCCCTTCCAGAATCTGAGGATAAAGGCTCTGGGCCTAGATGATTTTAGTGTTGATGCTTTATAATTTTTTAATTGTATTTTTAGTGAAAATTTACACAGCAAGTTTAGTATCCATTTCATAATTTTTATACATATTGTTCAGTAACATTAGTTATATTTTTCACAATGTTTTAGCATTTTCATGATTTCCATTCTGGTTGTTCTGATTCCATTAATTTAGCTTATCTGCCTTTCTTATATTCTCATCTGTATCTTATGATAAATATTGATTGTTTGGTCTCATGTTGTTGTTGTTAGGTGCCATCGAGTCGGTACTGACTCATAATGACCCTATGCACAACAGAATGAAACACTGCCCAATCCTTGGCTTTCAGCCAAGATCCATTGGACATCAGCAATGATATCCCTCGTTCCACGGCCTCTTCTGAATCTGGCTTGAACCTCTGGAAGTTCTCTGTCATTGTATGTTTGCAGCCCTTTCTGTGTTACCTTTAGTAAAACTTCACTCGCGTGGGATATCAAAGGGATTGTCTGATGATTTCCACATTCTGTTGGGTCACTTCTCTTTGGAATGGGCACAAATGGATTTCTTCGAATCAGTCAGCCAGATAGTTGTCTTCCAAATTTCTTGGCAGAGATGACTGAGTGCCTCCTGTGCCACCTCACTTTCTTGAAGGATTTCAGTTTTTTATTCCATCAATTCCTGGTGCCTTGTTGTTTGCCAATTCCTTCAATGTGCCTTGGACTTCCTCCTTCGGTATCATTGGCTCTTGTTCATATGCTACCTCTTGAAACGGTTGAACATCAACCATTTCCTTTTGGTACAGTGACTGTGTATTCCTTCCATCTTCTTTTGATGCTTTCTGCATCATTCAATAATTTGCCCAGTGAATCTTTCAATAACAAAAGCCGAAGCTTGAATTTTTTCTTCCGTTCCCCCAGCTTGAGAAATACTGAGCGTGTTCTTCCTTTTTGTTTTTCTGATTCCAGATCTTTGCACAATTTGTTGTAATATTTGGCTTTATCTTCTCAAGCTGACTGTTGGAATTTTCTGTTCAGCTCCTTTACCTCCTCATTTCTTCCATCTCTACTAATAGGGATGATTATTTAAAATACCACAGTCCTCATGGATGGTGTTGCTTATTTTATGAGCCAGCCTATTACTTGGCTGAAAGGTAACCCCTGGGAGTAGTTTCAATTCCAATTTTAAAGGTAGTAGGGTGGTAGTCTTGGGGGATTCTCTATTCATCTACTAAGTTTGACCTTTAAAAGAAAAAAAAAATGGAATTTGAGTTTGGTTCTACATTTTCCTCCCATTCTACCCAGGATCATCTATTGTGTCCCTGGTCAGAATGCTGGTTAGTTGGTGATAGCTGGGCAATGTCTAGTTCTGGTCTTAAGATAGTTGAGCAAAGTCTATCTTTTGCTGCAGACAAGTATTGTATCTTAGATGACTTCTTGCAAGTTTCTAAGACCTTAGATGCAACTCACAGAAATAGGATGTAGAATAGTATCTTTTTGTTTTTTTAAAATGTTTTATTGTGAATTATGTGATAATTTACATGGGAGAACATTAGCTTTACATTCATCCTATTGTATATCGTTTCATTGCCATGGTTATAATCCGCTCCATCCATCATCAACCAACCAAAGGATATACCCTCTAAGCCTGCCTCCTGGT
This sequence comes from Chrysochloris asiatica, assembly GCF_000296735.1. Taxonomy (NCBI): domain Eukaryota; kingdom Metazoa; phylum Chordata; class Mammalia; order Afrosoricida; family Chrysochloridae; genus Chrysochloris; species Chrysochloris asiatica. Next base: position 3,470,691 of record NW_006408556.1, read on the forward strand.
CATCAGCACACAGTCCCTCTCCCTCTCGGGGTGTAGAGTCCCCAGCCACTCCATCTCTCCGTCATCATCTTTGTCTCCATCTCTGGTGTCACTGCTTCTCTGGGTAGGTTCTTGCACTTCTCTCTTCTCCCTTGATGGTTCCAGGGACCTCCGCTCCTAAACTGCATAGTCAGTCACTCCCCTCCTTTTGCTACAAAACGTCCACCTTTACATTTCCAACCCTCACAGTCAGACCTGATAACAATTAATCACCATTGTACCACAAGGGACCTAGCCCCGTCTCCTTTCATTAGCCCCATCCAGACAGATTGGATACTAATCAGTGGAGATTCTACCTTCCTCTGTACCCTCTGGATCTATGCTCCCTCTTGAAAGCTTGTAAGCCAGTCACTTCTTGCCTTTGTAGCCCAGCCCCCCCATTTTGGGTAGCCAATGTCTAAGTTACCCATCCCTGTCTACTCTGTATGGAGGGGGTTGGAATGATCCTCGCTGTAAAGATTTGTTCCCTCTTTTGAGCTACTGCAGCCATAGGTGTAGGTCAAGTTCATCAAATCGTATCAGATTACTCTTTTTTCCCCTCTTCTTTCTTCTTCCAGTTGAGTTCTGATCATTCAGCCATTCAAGCCAGGTCAAGTGAGTATTACCTGTAAGTGTGGGTGTTCTTGTGCATATGCCCTCACTTCTTATCAACTGGGCGCCTCACTCTCCACTCTAGTCCTCTGTGGCTATGTCGGTGACTCTGGGCCCAAGAGTCCCCAGGCCTTGCCACAATGCTGGCCAACCAGGTCTCCACCCAGGTTCACAGGAGTCTATTGAACATTATAGGGCTTAGCTCGAAGTTTCTGTGCTGTTTTTCACTCACTTCTCCATATCGGTGATGAACATGGTCACCAATCAGAGTGCCTGTCGGCTTGTGTATTCTCATTGAGTCTTAGTCTTGGAAGGGGTTTGCCCTGAAGGAACTCGACCACTTGCCTTGATGTCTCCTGGAACAATATCTTTTATAACTATGTTATGCCAGTTGACCAAATTGTATCCTGAGACTATGGCCCAAAGCCTTTAAACCCAGTAAACTAAATGCATGAGTTGTTTTGTTATGTGTAGGAAGTATCCACAGTTGTGTGCCTTAGATGCTTTATTGGAGTCCTGGTGTGGTGTTGTATGATAAGCGCTGGACTGCTAACCGCAAGGTTGGCAGTTCAACCCACAGCTGCTCCTTGGAAATCCTACACAGGGTCGCTGTAAGTTGGAATTGACTTGATGGCACTTAATAACAACAAGATGGGCTTTATATCACATATATGAATATATATGCTGAGAGTCCTGATGTGGCACTGTAGGGTTAGCACTGGACTGCAAACCGCAAGGTCTGCTTCTTAGAAACCCTATACAGGGTTACTGTGAGCCTGAACTGAATCTACGGTGCTTAACAACAACAACAACACACAAACATATATATCATATGTCTATAGGAACACTTGTACATGCACACATTTGCATTCTTATACACATATAAGTAGCTCTGGTAGCATAGTGGTTACGAATCGGGCTGCTAACCTCAAGGACAGCAGTTTGAAACTACCAGCGGTTCCGCGGGAGAAAGATGAGGCGTTCTGCTCCCTTAAAGAGAGTTACAGCCTCAGAAACCCTGTGCAGGGTCACTATTAGTTGGAACCGACTTCACGGTACTTAACAACAACTATATGTGTGTGTGTGTGTGTGTGTGTGTATATACACACGTATACATATGTATATGCGCTGTTGTTGTTGTTAAGTGCCGTCGAGTCGATTCTGACTCCTAGCGACCCTGTATAGGGTTTCCAAGGAGTAGTTGGTGATATTTGAACAGCTGACCCTGCAGTTCAAACCAGTCTTGTGGTTCAGGACTTATCTTACAGCACCACACCAGGACTTGACATACATGCATACATATCAATTTATGTAACTACATACAAGGTTTTTTGGTTTATTACTGTTATTGCAAAATATGTTTATCATAGCATTTACCAAACTGTTGCTTATCTTTGTATACTTCTTATTGTCATCATTTACCTTGGTCAATTTGTGTAGAGTCACCCACATTGGGTATTGCCTTTCCCATTACAAAAATATCAAAGAAGTCCTGGTGTGACACTGAAGGATAAATACAGGGTTGCTATGAGTCAGAACCAGTGGCACTTAACAATAGCAACAACTATCTAGAAAGTAATTCCCCTCCTTTTCCCTTCTATCCCTGGTAACCATCAAAGAACATTGCTTTTTGTGTATCTCTTCTTGACATTTTATAAAAATGAAACCATGCAGTATTTCTCCTTTTATGATCAAGAACGCTTCATTATGCTTTGTAGGTGTATAGTATGTATAAATCACAATTTATACATTTGATCCGTTCATCTCTTGATGGGTACTTAAGTTGTTTCCATCTTTTTGCTATTGTGAATATGCTGCGACGACCACCGATGGATATGTCTGTTCGTATCACGCTATTAGATCTCTAGAGTATATACCTTGGAGTGGGATCACAGATTCATAGGTATTTGAATTCTAGCTTTTTGAGGAAGTGCCATATGGTTCTCTACAGAGGCTGTATCATTTTTTTATTGTAATTTCAATACTTTATATTAATGATTCCTGAATGCAGAAATGAGGTAGCTGCTCAACTTTTCTTTGACCCACACCCAACACTGACACTGTTCAGTTAACAATAGCGCACATAAAAATGGAAACTTTAAAAGGGCAGCATTTACTTAAGGGCAGAAATTAGAAGGGTTAGCAGAGGAGGAGGAATGGGAACCATAAACAAGGGAGCACGTGGAGTAGGTGATGCTACACTGAAGGAATTGCAGTCATTGAGATAAAGTGAAGTGTCTGACTTGTTGGATGTAGAACTGATGATCTGCTCTGTAAACCTTCACTGAATTCACAATAAAAAATTAAAAATGAAAACTTTAGACCACTCTTATTTTCAAGAAATCTTGTTGTTAAGTGCTGTGGAGTCAGTTCCAACTCATGGTAACACTGTATAGGGTTTCCGAGGAGTGGCTGGTGGGTTTGAACTGCCGATCTTATGGTTCAACTGACCTTGCCGTCCAGTGCCTAGCCTACAGAGCCACAGCAGAACTCCAAAAGGGATGCTGTAGACAACATATTAGTTAAGTATAAAACACTGGTTATCTTCACAGATGCAGAAAATATGTTTAAGATAATCAACTTTTGTGGGGTGGTTTTACTTTTTATTGTGAATTGAGTAAAGATTTACAGAGTAGATCATCAGTTTTATATTAACAAACCATATACCTTCATTAAAATGATTGCAGTTCCCGCCCTGTGCCAGCAATTAACAGTATTGACATCTATTAACTTTAACTGTGCACTCCTCCCTATGTCTCCTGCTGCATTCAACTTCCTCTGTTTACCTTCCTCTTGTTGTATATTGTCTGCCCTGTCACCCATATTAAGGAGCTTTGGTAGTGTAGTGGTTACGAGTCAGGCTGCTAACCTCAAGGTCAGCTAGTTCAAAAATACCAGCAGTTCCTTGAGAGAAAAATGAGGTTTTCTGCTCCCATGAAGATTTACAGCCTCAGAAAACCCTATACAAGGTCGCTATGAGTTGGAACTGACTCCACGGCACACCACCACCACCACCACCATCACTCATATTAACAAGTGTTTAGTTTCCAGTCATGAATAATTTTCCCGCCACCCTCTCCACCTTAACCAACATAGAATGTTTCTTTTATATAAAAATAACTCTTCTTAACTTTTTACATAATTGGTCTCATACAATATTTGTCCTGTGATTGTGATTGACTAATTTCTCTCAGCCTAATGTCTTCCAGGTTCATCCATGTTGTGAGGTATTTTGTAGATTCATCATTATTCTTAAATATTGTTGATGGACGTTTAGGCTGTTTCCATCTTTTTGATGTGCCTCTTTTAAACAGTATATGAAGCATCCCATTTTCTTATCCATTTTGCTTTCTCTGTCTCTTGACTGGGGTATTTAACTCATTTATATTCAATGTAATTATCAATAGGTATGAGTTGCTTGCTGGCATTTTGCTGTGTGCTTTTCCTGGTTTCCTTTTCTACATAATTTTCTGTACTGAGTTCATTTTGTTTGTGGACTTTTCATTTTCATTTCTGTTGTGTTAATGTTTACTAAATCTTTCTGGTTTTCCTCTTGTATTTTGCTGTGCAGGTATCTTAGGCTGTGTTTTCTACAGAATCAAAATCAGTGTAACATATATTTATATATAAAGAAATGTTTTTATCAAAGAAGTGGCTCACAATTGTAGAGATAGGAGAGTCCTGAGTACAGGCCAGGCAAACTAAAATTGGCAGGTGGGCCCAGAAGGCAGGAAACCCAAGTCAGGGCACAGAGCATGACTTTGGTGCTAGAGCAGGGTCAGCAGCAGGGTGCCAAGTGACCAAGGCCTGGGCAGGCACACTGCAGAACCTTCAGCCCAGAGCACATGAACCAGAGCAACAGGAACAGGTTTGCAGGGCCCTCCGGTGGACATCTGGTCTTCCAGGCACACTCAACAGGCAAGCTCAGCAGGCAGACACACAATAGAGCAGTCCACTGGCTCAGGTTCAAAGAAGCAAAGGTTGGAGAACAACCCAGATGCGAGATCTAGATCCAGAGGAGAAGAGAGTGCATCTTTCTTGCATGTCTATTACATTGGGAGCCTGCCACAGCACCAAGGAAACAGCCTTTCAATTGATTGGCTGCATCATAGAGTTAACTATTGACTGCCAAACAACTGGAAATCCTGGTTCAATCAAGTTGACACAGAACCTTAACTATCACAGTAGGTGTATTAATCTTGTTTGAGGTTACCCTATAATTTATTAAAAAATTTTTTCCTATTTAAAACAGCCTGTATTATCTTACAATCTACTTGACTTCCTTGCCGTTTGGAAGTTCTGTAGCTACACCATTCCCTCTTTTTGCTTTGTAGTTGACTTCATTATAAGCATCTCTGGTTCCCTATTTTAAGTCTTGTAAGTTTGTTTTACTTTAAATACTTTTTATCTAGATTGAGTTCTGGGTGGTGTTGTCATGTATGTAATCTCAGGTTATTGTGTGCTGCTGTTTGTTCTTAGTCCCAGGAACATCCATTAACATTTTTGTGAAGTTGGTCTGGTCATTACAAATTCCTTTAATTTGTGTTTACCAGGAAATGCCCTTTGTATTTGAGGGACAACTTTGCTTGAGTATATGATTCTTGGTTGGCAAATTTTTTCTTTCAGAGGTTTATATATGTCATCCCATTGCCCTCTTGCATGATTTCTGCTGAGAAATCAGAACTAAGTCTTATTGGTTCTCCTTTGTAGGTAACTTTTAATTTTTCTTGAGTTGCTCTCAAGATTCTGTCTTGTTACTAGTTTTGGGAAGTTTGATTATGGTATGTGTTGGTGACTTTCTTGTGGGATCTATCCTGTTTGAGGTTTATTCAGCTTCTTGAATGCTTACCTTGTCTTTCATGGTGTTAGTGAAGTTTTCTTACAACAACTTTTTGGAAATTTTTTGTGTGCTTTTAATTGCCTCTTTCCTGTTTTAGAATTCTGATCACATGTAAGTTGGTCCTTATAACTCAGACTTTCTTCATATTTGGTCTTAAATGATAAATTTGTGTTGAGGTGATCTTAGGCTCTCATCAGCTTTTTCCTGTGGGTGTAGTTAGAGAATGGAAGTGTGTACACCTTTCTCAGTTGGGTGTTCACGCACCTCATTTTAGGGTGGTTTTGGCTGTTGTTGGCTGCTATCTGTTGTTGATCAGGTGATATAGGAGCTGATGATATTGGCTCTTGCCCAGTGGGTGGAGCTACAGAAGGTCCTGGTTGTGGCTGGATTGTTTGGCCACAGTTGCTGTCTCCTGTTGGAATGGAAAGAGACCACACACACACACACACACACACACACACACACACACACACACGAAGAAATAAAAACAGAACAAGCAAACAAGGAACCAACAATGAAAAGAAAAAAAAATAATAAAGAGGAAAAAATAAAGAATATAATAACTATAAAGGCAAGAGGGACAGGGAAATGGAGCTGTAGAAGAAACAAATAAGGGGAAATTTTTTTTAAAACGATTTAAGAATAACTAGAAAAAGAAAAGAGGGACAGGAAAATGGAGCTACAGAAAATAAAAAATAAGGAGAATACAACGAAGAAATTAAAAACAAAACGAAACTTATGAAAACCAGGGAGAGGAGAGATGAAAAGAGAAAGAGTAGACAGTAGTAAAGAAATATCAAACGTGAAAAAGAGGAAAAGGAAGAGGGGAAATGAGAAACTGAAGCAAAGAAGGAAAAACAAACAGATTGTAAAGGTAAAATTCAAGGGACTGAAAAGAGGAGGAGAAAGAATAAACAAAAAGAGTGTAGCTTTTTGATCCAGAGAGAAGAAAACTCGGGGTAGGGGTGGGGGTGGGCAGAGCTTGCCAAGGAATTCATAAAGTGGGTATGGGAGGGATGTGACAGCAGAGTTCCTGGCCCTAGATGGAGTTCCTCTTGGCCTCGGTGTTTTCTATGTTCAAGGCAGTCTATTCTGAAGTAATTTCATGAAAACACTTGGACCACAGGGCAGCGGGGGAGGCAGGGTGACTGGTTAAATGCCAGTCTTGGTGGCTCTGTGAGTTCTGTAGGTCTGAAACCTACTCTGCTTGAATCCAGGCACCTAAGTGGCGCAGCTGGCCCTTGCCTCACACTGTCGTGTTTTTCAACCATGTGGCTCCAAAGTCCCAGAGAGCTGGGGTGGATGAGGGTGGGAGCTGGCCACACTTCTGATTACCAGGAGAGTATGAGGAAAAAGAAGGCACTTCACCTTTCCCGTCATCTGTATGATTCTACTCTGCCAGGCCACTTTCTCCTGCCAAAGCTGCTCACAAGATGGCCATGCCGTGTCTGGCCAGCTGTTCTCCAGGCAGTCTCCCTCTCTGATCATCCCTGCTCAGTTTCTCCTAGCAACCACTCAATCCTCCGAAGTTCCGGGTTCCAGAATATTCATCTGTGTCTGTTTCATTTGGTCTTTGTTGTAGTACACCAAGGA
>NW_006408556.1:3477853-3488943 GCF_000296735.1 Chrysochloris asiatica
GGGGGAGACACGACCTTTTTTCTGCCAAAATTTTTAGCATTATTCACAGATCTGTGAAAATTATCAATTTAAAATTAAGTCTGCTGTATTTGTTCAAACATTTAATTAACTCACCCCTAATGTGATGACTGGAACTGCCATTACCTTGGCAGGGCCAGGCCAAATGATTTTGTGAGCTTTATAAGACCCACAGGTCAGATGTTTCTCACCCCTGCCGTAGAGGGTATGTGTAGTGAGTCTACCTAGTCTACCATCTTGATGGAATTCTAAACAACTGTTCTTAGTTTATTTTAAATAGGAAGAAAATATGCTCATTTCACGTAATACAGAGTGTCTATCTCAAACCAACTTCAAAAACATTAGAGGCATTCTCATTAAAAGTAAGGGACTAAACAAGGCCACCCTCTATTATTTAGTATTATTTTAGAAGCCCTGACCAATGCAGAAAGATGTGAAACAAATAAGACTTTAAAGATTAAATACTGTTAAATTTCAACCTCCCTACTATATTTCATATTCAGATCACTCAAATTGTAGTTTATCTTATTAATTTTTTTTAATTAATAAGATAATATGACATATGAGCATGCTTCAAAAAGTTCATGGAAATTTTCCATGAACTTTTTGAAGCCCCACATATTCACAAAAGAAAGACAAAATTGTCTCTTGTTTCTTTACAGCAGTACTTTGGTACTTTTGTTAATATGATTCTTGCTGACTGTGTTGAGGTCTCTCAAGCTTCAGTCACCATCATAGGAATGGATTCTCACTGTTCTGGTGCCCAATACCTATGAGTTGTTTGGTTCAGTGATGGTTTTGATGACCTTTCAATGAGCCAGTTGTGTAATATTGGGAATGCTCAGTTGCAGGAGTCCCAGACTAAGTGAATAATGAAGTTACAGATGAGAAGAACAGCTCAGAATAACAAACTCTTAAATGATGGCACTGTTGTCCTGGCATTGGACTCCTTGTTCAGGGGGCTATTGTTAGCCCTCAGTGTTCTGCAGTTCTGTAGCCAATAGCTGCTGTCCTTAGACATTTGGAAGTAGTCAGTTTGATTAAGAAGCTCTGGTAGCAGGGTGGTTACAAGTTGGGCTGCTAACTGCAAGGTCAGTAGTTCAAAACTACCAGTCGTTCCACAGAAGAAAGATGAGGCTTTCTGCTCCCATAAAGATTTATAGCCTCAGAAACCCTATGCAGGGTCGCTATGAGTCTGAATCAACTCCCTAACACACAACCACCACCACTACTAATTTGATAAAACACCACACAGAAATCTTTCCCAAGCACTTAGCGGTCTCTAAAATATGGTTTATGACTTCCATCTATGAAATCTCTCTTTTTTCTCCTTGTAGCATCTGGAGAGGGCCAAATGTGAACTGTGTTGACAGCACTGGGTATACACCTTTGCACCATGCTGCTTTGAATGGCCACAAGTAAGTATTCATGTGCTGCATTCTTGCTCCATCCTTCAGAACCCAGGCCTCCAGGCCTCCTATTATAATTTTACTAAGTAGTGCTACTGAGAAACACAAGAACGAACTAAAATTAATTCTTCCAGAATTTCTAGTCTCTGTCAGTAGTACATAATTTAACACACCCATGTTCCAGAAAACCTTTAACCAAAGGTTAATTGAGTTTCATTTTTTTTTCCTGCTTGTCCTTTTCCCTTCTGGAATGTTCCAGTGCCACATAGTGAATCAAATATGAAGATCATATTTGGGACAGGCAAATGATAACTGGTCCCTTGATAAAATGAAAATAGACTGAGTGGTCATGAGAAGCTTGTCTTCTGTTAAAGTAGTTATTTATTTACTCTTCTTGTCTGACATTCTCTCCTTATCAAATTAGCCTTATAGACAATGAAGAACCATTTTAAAGTGAAACAAACCAAAAAAGCCCACATAAATAGTATGGTCTTTTTTAGGTCTCTTAAGTATAGGGGGAAATATTAGGAATTAGGTGGTATTTATATGGAAAGTTTTCTGGAGAAAGTGAGTTTTGGGAAGAATTTGAAAGAAGGCAAAAGCTTAAATGATTTGATAACCCAAGGAGGGCCCTAACCTTCAAAGTGAGGGAGAATTTGATGGTTCAGAGGAGGGGTAGGCATGGTGTGTATAGAACATCGTGAGTAGGCTTGCTAGGAGCAGAAGACTAGAAACAACTAACAAAACAGGATGTTAAAGAATTTGAGGCAAAATGTTATAGGAGAGAAACAGTCGTTTTATGAAAAGTGTTTATCAGAAATTATTTTAGATTGTTGGCCCTCAATACTTAATGGTATTTTGTATCATGTGTACAGTTTAAGGAGTTCTGGTGGTGCAGTGGGCTAAGTGTTAGACTGCTAACTACAAGATCAGCAGTTCAAACCCACCATTCACTCCTCAGGAGAATCATGAGGTTGTCTGCTTCAGAAAGATTTACAGTCTTAGAAATTCTAAGGAAGAGTTGTACTCTGTCCTATAGGGTCACTATGGATTCCTGGTTAATGGACGCTGTGGGTTAATGCTGGACTGCAAGGTTGCCTTGAATCCCAAGGTTGGCAATTCAGGCTCACCAGCCGCTCCTTAAAAACTCAATAGAGGGTCGCTATGAGTCAGAACTGACTCACCGGCACTTAACAACAGCAACAACAACAACAACGTAGTGTCACTATGAGTCATACTCGACTTGATGGCAGTTGGTTTTGATTTTAGATACACTATTTGGCCAAGTATAATTGGTCTTGTTTCCTTCAACATTAAACTTTTCTAAAATATATCAAATGTGATTATTATGTCTTTTCTACAACCATCTCAGAAAAAAAAAATAAAAGAAAATCTGTAAAGTCCCCTCCTCTCTTAAAATGAATTTAAATGAATCTTGAATTTAAAAGACTCTGGCTTGTTAACCAAGTTCACTTCCAGATGCTCTTTTTATTTACAGTGGGGTTTTTCTTTGACCTCCTGTGTATGGGGATAATTATGCACTTGTATCTGCTTAATTAGTGGTGTCAGCAAGAAGAAAGCCAAGTCCCTCTTTCTGGCGATATCAAATGATACCATATGTGTCTGGCTTATGTTTGTAACAACTTTAATTCTACTCTGCCTGTCTCCTTTCAGTTCCCACATCACTAAATACTCTGAATAATGAGGTGAATGATGATGTTTGTCTTGCATGGCTACTTTTATGTAAATCTATTCCTGCATGCTGTTTGAAAATCACAAACAAGGAAACATTGCAAGGATTAGACAAGGGGATCAGACATTTCCAAAGTAGTGGAAAATAAATGAATTATCAAAAATCCTAGGTAAATAAGACAGGTGATGAGTCAGTGTAGTATGATCCAAGAAGGTTCAGCTGCTGTATAAGTAGTTCATGAAACAAAAGGATAAACTTGGCAATGAACTCAGGTAGAGATGGGGAGCCGAATGAAATAGTATCTGTGAAAGGGCTTTGTGCTATGCAAATATAAAGAATTGTTAGCTGGAAAGACGTGTGAGTTCTGTAAGCTCATGGTAATTTTTTGCCTTTTAGGGATGTCGTTGAAGTTCTTCTGAGGAACGATGCACTGACCAATGTGGCTGACTGTAAAGGCTGTTACCCTCTACATTTGGCAGCTTGGAAAGGAGATGCCCAGATAGTACGAATGCTCATCCATCAAGGGCCGTCCCACACCAGGGTCAATGAACAGGTCGGAAGGAAGGGAGGGAAGGGAGGCTTCTTTCCATTTTGCTACAAGCAGACCTTGGCAACCCCATTACCACTGAGTTCCAAAACTCAAATCTGGAACCAGCTCTTAACCACCCCAAATAAGACTCTGTTCGACCTAGCTTGACTCTCTCCAATTAGTATTATCAGGGGAGCCTTATGCTATGAGGATGAATTCGATATGCATTTGAGTCATAAAAGATTTGGAGTAGTGCTATAGTGAAAATATAAAATGCTACATGCACAAAATTTGAAATAATGCAAATCCTTCAAAATTGCGTAGTCAGTTTCAAACTGATGAACTTAATGAATTTTAAATTGTGCTTATGCCATCAACATGGCATTTCAACTTTAGCTGGTAAACAGAATACTCACTAGTGTTTGTTAGTACTTTGTGAATCATAATGTTTTTTTGTTTTGTTTTGCTTTGTTTCTCCACAAACCAGAACTTGCAAAAGTGGAAGTACCAGTACTAGTGCTGGTGTTGAAAACTGAACTTACAGTTCAGAAACATGAATGCAAGTCAGAGGTGATTCAACAGTATGAAGATGGCATGATTATTTTCTGATGTTAATTTAGGAGTGAGCTTGCTTTGAAAGAGCAGAGATAATTAGGAGAAAATGAAAAGACTGAGTTTGAACAAAATTGCCTTACAATACTTACAGATTTAAGTACTCTGAGAATATATCTCTTCTTTACATTTATCCCTTTGGGAAAATTATACTTGGATTATGGAGTTTTAGACAAACCGCTCATAAAATACAATTTCCTGTAGTTGAGACCTGAAGTTGTATGTCTCTTTAAGAGGAGATGGACTTTTCTATCTGCAAAACCATTCTCCTCTATTTATCCCCTCTGATCTGAACTGAAGCGCAGGTACTTCTCTCAGTTGTTTGAATGGGGAGGATGCTGCTGTTTCTTAATTAGCTTAATACTTTTCTTAGTGACTTGGCTGAGAGAACATTGTTAAATTACCTATAGACTTAGATCAGGGTTATTCTTCAAAACATAAGAAATCATTCTGGTCAGTTCATTTGTCAGCAAGACCCATGAAAGTTTTCAGTAAGCTCTTAAGAGCATGACTTCAATTCTGAGAAGGGTGGCTTTTGCTCTAAAGCACAGGAACATTTAAAGCAGTTCACCCAAATCTTTTGATTTGGAGATTGTGTGTGTTGTTGTTATTCAGCTTCCCTTTCCCCTTTTGGGCAGTATTTTCTGGATAGGTGAGCAGCAGCATTTAAGATCATCAGTAAATTTGTTCATTTTTTATAGCATTCGGGAATAATTTTTTTTCTCTGTGGAATTGCCTATTTAGAACATACATGTAAGTGTACTCCTCCTGGCTAAAGTAGTCATTTCTCTTATGTGGAGGAAATTTATAAGGAAGTTTGTGTTTAACTATTTCTAAATGTTGAAAAACCCATTAAAGGCCTTCTCATTTAAGAAGTTTCCAGCAATCATTTCTAATCCTGGCTTTGCTCACTTTTGCCTTGGAACACAGCTGCTTGGATTTTTAAGTCACCTGAATGTGCTAGCTTGACCTGCTCACAGCCACCTCCTGCCCAGGGTATCTAGTGCTTTGAAAATCTGGTAGGCAGGTAGATGGGGACAAGGCCTGGGCAAAGTATCTGCAGTAGCTTCAGCAACCTAATGGATCTAGATAGTAGTTACAAGTACTGTATTGATTTATTTAAAAGCTATTAATGCAGTTCCAGTTGGATGCTTAGATAAAAGGGGGAGATGAACGTGGTGCCCTGAAGGTTGTCTTTTCCATTAACTTCTTTTTGAGGCATCCAGAGGGCAAGTCATATTTGTTCTAATGTTGGGCCCCCTTGGGGCTATGCATTGCTTTGATATATTTTATCCATTTCATCATCACATTTTCTTTTCCCCTCCTTTTTGTAGAATGGTCTTGAGATCAAAGAATTCAAAAAGTACGGCCCCTTTGACCGTTATATCAATGCCAAGGTGTGTACTTTGCTGCCAGGATTTCTCTGCATCATTTCTCCGAGCTGCACCTCCTGTTTGGTCCTCTCTGCCTTCTACTCTTGTTCACTCAGGCACCTTCTCATCACACTGTCTTCTGCTTCAGTCCTTCCTGCTTTTGACTTGTCTGGGATTGGGAAAATGCAGTTGTTGGAGAAGTACTACTTTGACAAATGAAGTCACATACCTGCTGGGCAGAGGAGAGGGCCCTGTGGGAGCTTTTCTTCAGCTATTGGACCTTAATGGTGGGGAAGTAGCTTGACTTAAGGTAGTGAAACACCTCAGCTTTTGTTTGGGGGCAACTCATAAAATCAGTTTCAGATCTTCAAAATAGAATACTGTATCTCATATTTGGGGTGGGGGCAGAGAGTAGATCTGGTGGGTTTGAAGTTTCTGTTGCTGCCTACTGATCTTGTTATCTTGAGAAAGTTACTTCATGTCTAAGAGTCTCAGTTTCTTCTGTAAAATGAGGCACTGCCTCCTCCCTTGCTGGGTTGTTTTGGTGTAAATTAAAAAAAAAAAAATTAATATATTTGAGATCTCATTAGAAAAGATGTTATATGATGTGGTATGTCTGAAAAGGCTTTTTGGACTCTGTTCTGGTTACCAGTAGTAGGTGAAGTGTAAAGAAACATGGTCAGTTACACTATTTGGAGGGCAGGCACATGTTTGTGAAGCAATTGTTTTCCCACTCCTTGATTAATTTATTTAGGTTACAAAGCTCTGATTAAAAGGTAAGACTATAGTTGTTGAAATTACATTTTCCTGTCCCTTGAGTGTGCACTCATAGAAGAAAATTCATCTAAGTGGAGTAAGAACATACTGCTTGCTCTCTTTGGAAATACTGCCCTTTACCTTTTTCTCTCCACCTGGAAAGACCAAATAATTCAGATAGCATTAAGTGATAAACTTGTTTAGGTTTTTGCTGAGAGTGCAAACCCTTCTTAGGTATTATCCTAACTCAGTGGTTTTTTTTTTTTTTTTTTCAAATTTGGCCTGTATCTAGGAATTGTTTTGCTGTAGGATTAGCACTGGATTGTGAACCACAAGGTCAGCACTTCACACCTACCAGCTGCTCCTAAGAAACCCTATTCAGGGTCTCTATGAGTTAGAAATGACTTGACAGCACTTAACAAAAACAATAACAATCAGGTAACAGTAGAAATTGAGAGGCTGCAGATTCCTTTTGTGGGAATCTGAAACCTCTTAATTTGCTGTTGTAAAGTGCCATCAAGTCAGTTCAGATTCATTCATAGCAACTCTTTATAGGGTTTTCAAGGAGCAGCTGGTGGGTTTGAACTGCCAAACTTGTGGTTTACAGTCCATGTTGATTCCGGGAGGAGTGGATGTTTTAAAATGAGCTCTGATGTTCCTCTTCAACATCTGGACCACCTCCCCTTTTATAGAAAGTCAGCATAAAGTAGGCCAATTGAAAGTCATCTTTAGCTGAGATTATTGTTAAGTGCTGTTGAGTCGGTTCCAACTCATAGCAACCCTGTATAGGGTTTCTGAGGAGCGGCTGGTGAGATTGAACTGCACACCTTGTGATTCATATTGGCCTTGCAGTCCAGTGTTTATTCTACACCACTCCAGGACATAGCTGAGGTTGAAGTGCTAAATTAAAGCTCTTATTTCACCCCTTTCAAGGTGATTTTAACGTAGTGTATTGGAGAGGTGGAGTTTCTCAGCACCCCAACTAAACAGGTTCACAGATCAGAAAGCCAAAAGAACACTCAAGGTGTGGTGGGGAGATGGCTCATTCCTTCAGCAAAACAGTGGTCAGCAAAGGCGAAGGGGTCTCAGGTAGGCTCTTGCTCTGTATCATCTCTCTAGCTCTCGTGCTTTTTCTCATCTCTTTTGTTTCTTCTCCCTCTGTGTGTATTTCTCTCTACCCTTCTGTGGTGAAGGTCCTTATGTACTACTACAGCCTACTACTATAGAACAAAGACTGCATCTTGCCAAATATACGCAAAGGTTATATAACAGTGTGACATCATTCTAATATGGGGGTGTGCTTAGCAATGTCTGGTTTCTGTAGGAACCACCAAATTGTCCTGGCTAGAAGGAGAAGGTCCCTGATAAATTATAGCCATTCCCTGGCTAGTGCCACCTTCTGGCCCAACACTTAGTCTAAATATCATAAAATGAGCACCACTCAAATTAGTTTTGGGGTAGATCTGTTTTTTTGTCCATTTAAAAAGGATTCATAATCTTATAGCTGGAAAAGGCCTAGAAGTTAACTAGACCAGCTGTATTCAAATGCTAATCAGCTTGCCTGGCTGCATAAGAATCACCTAACAACTTAGTTTTCTAGGGTTGCTGGAATAAAAAGTACCAATAAAGAGTAGGGCCTTTAAAGACCTAATAACTCAGAGAGGCTAGAAATTGGAATTCTGGGTTGTAGGCAGGATTGTCCAAGAATCTTCCTCTTCAGTTTCTGGTAGTGGTTTAAGTGCCTTTGAGTCAGTTTTGACTCATAGTGACCCTGTGTAGGGTTTCCAAGGAGCAGCTGGTAAATTTGAACTGCCAATCTTGCAGTTTAAACCGACCTTGTGGTCCAGTATATTATCCCACAGTACCACACCAGGACTCTTTCAGTTTCTGGTAACCCCAAGTATTTCTTGACTTTCTTTGGCTTGCGGATGGATCCTCATGTTTTGTCTTTCCCCTGTGTTATTGGTAAGTGCTGTGAAGTTGATTCTAATTCATAGCGACCCTGTATAAGGTTTCCGAGGCTGTAAATCTTTATGGGAGCAGAAAGCTTCATCTTTCTCCCATGGAGTGGCTGGTGGATTCAAACTGCTGACCTTGCAGTTAGCAGACCAACATATAACCCACTACACTACCAGGGCTTCTCCCCCTATGTCTGCCTCTGTTTCTGGGTCTGCCCTTCTCCTTTATAAAAACCTTTCAGTAGGAATTAGAATTGTTGTTGTTAAGTGATATGGAGTCAATTCTGACCCTTGGCGACCCTGTATAGGGTTTCCGAGGAGCAATTGGTGAGCTTGAACCACCGACCTTGCAGTTCAAACGGTTATGCAGTCTGGCACATTAACCCACAGCACCACACCAGAACTCCTGTTTTAGGCCCCACCATACTCTTTTTCTTATCTGCAAGGTCGGTGGTTCAAGCTTACCAGCTGCTCCTCGAAAACCCTATACAGGGTCACTATGGGTCTAAATCGACTCGATGGCACTTAACAACTACAACAACAATCTGAGTCATGGAGTCCTGAGTGTAGCATTGTAGGTTAATACTCTAGACTGCAAAGTCATTTGAACCACAAGGTCAGTGGTTCAAGCTCACCAGCTGCTCCTTGGAAACCCTATACAGGGTCGCTATGGGTTGACACCGACTCGATGGCCCTTAATAACAACAACAATCTAGGTCTGCTTTTCACCCAAAGTAGGAATCATCTCTCTCTATCCTCTGAGGAGCAGGCCATCCATACCCTTGTTTTATTTGTTTTTCTTAATAACAAGAAAAATACATTATTGCTTTGCAACCTTTAAAAAAAAAAATCTTTCCAAATCACTTCACACATACAGACAAGTATAAAGAAAGAGTTAACAAATGTCATGTAGCTCCAATTCAGGTTGACAGATATTAACACTTTCTGTTTTGCCTCAGAGTGCTCTTTGGTTTTTTTTTCTTCTTGGTATTGTTTTTTTTTAGGTAGAAGTTTACACACTGAATTCGTTTCCCATTTAATAATTTTTATACTAACTGTTCTGTGACATTGGTTACAATTTTCACAATGTGCAGCCTCTTTTTAGATTCTAGTAATTGTTGGTTTCTTGTGCTTGGTTGACATCTGCTTTGGTTCTGGGACATCTGTTATTTACCTTTCAGAGCATGCAGAGTAAGTCTCTTTTTCCATTTGATGGATTCACTTCTCATGTTTCCCCTCATTTTCTTAATCTCAAAAGACACCATTTCTCCCTTAACATTTGTAATATGTTTCTAGATCCTATACCCCAGAGAACTGTAGTACACCTGTCCCTAACTTAGACATCTGTCAAATATGAACAAGTATACAATTGAGCTGTAATCTAAACTTTGAGAGGCATTGCTTCTGAAACAGTTTCAAGGGGAGAAAGGTCATGGAATGTTTCTGTGTGACTTTTTGCTGCTTGTAATATATGTGTGTATGTGTACAATAATAGGTACATAATGGATTTGTACCTTGAGCAAGATCTGCAGATCTAAGGGCTAAGCATAGGGATCCCTTTTTTTCTTTGAAGTAATGACCATTGCAAGAAAAAATAAAAGTGGGCCTCAAATGGGTAGGAGTGGAGAGTTTGTGAAATGCCTTTGAAAAGTTTTTTTTTTTTTTTTTTCTTTCAGTCCAGACATGAAGTAATATAATTCTGGGAACTCTAGAGGTGCTATGAATACCT
This sequence comes from Chrysochloris asiatica, assembly GCF_000296735.1. Lineage (NCBI taxonomy): Eukaryota > Metazoa > Chordata > Mammalia > Afrosoricida > Chrysochloridae > Chrysochloris > Chrysochloris asiatica. Next base: position 3,487,931 of record NW_006408556.1, read on the forward strand.
GTGGTTGTGAATTGGAAGGAGTGAAAGGGAGGAATCTGTGCTTCTCCTTGGAATCCCTTCCTTGTGAGCCCTCGATCCATTACTTAGTGATTTCCTGCCTGCCTGATAGTTGTCAGGCTCAAAGGGGAAACTAGTCAGAGCTCATTGTGATGATGTCTATTGAATGGTAGTACATTTTTGGTCAGACCATGTCTTGCAAGACTGAGATATAAGGAAGATGCTTCCTACTCTGTGAATATGAGAATAACTTTCTGCAGAGATATGGTTAGACCCTCTTTAAAACAAGGCAGGCAATTTGTCTGGTAGTGATCATGACATTGTCTTTAGCCGGGCAGCATTATAGCAGCTGCTTTAGTTCTAGGACACAAGGAAATAGTAACAATCTTTCCTATTTCCTTTCTAGTGAATAGTTAAGAGTTTTATAAATCTTCTGACCCTGACAGCATACTTTTTACCCAAACAAGGACAGATTTATCTGGTTGTTGGGAGGTAATTTAATTATAAAAAAGGCAGCAGGATCTGCTTCAAAGTCAACAAAAGTTTTTCAGGATTGGAGTTTTTAAGAAAAATAAGCTGAAATTTCTTGGCCCTTACTGTCATGCCAATAATCTTGAGATGCAAAACTCCCAAGAATCTTCCTACACTTCTTTGAGTTTCAACTGTGCCTCAGAATCATTTTACAACTTCCTGTGTGTTTTTGTTTATATTGTTTTTGTTAAGTGTCTTCCAATTGGTTCTGACTCATAATGACCCTGTATAGGGTTTCCAAGGAGCAGTTGATGGGTTTGAACTGCAGACCTGTGGTTCACAGTCCATTACTGATCCTACAATGCCACACCAGAAGTTGATATGTTGTTGTTGTTAGATGCCATCAAGTTGGTACCAACTCATAGCACAGCAGAACGAAACACTGCCTGATCTGGGACCAACCTCACAACTGTTGCCACGCTTGAGTCCATCGATGCTGTCACTTGGCCAATCCATCTTGTTGGGGGCCTTCCTCTTTTTCTATG
>NW_006408556.1:3489483-3540407 GCF_000296735.1 Chrysochloris asiatica
CCCCCCCCCCCCCCAGGTCATCAGCACACAGCAGCCCCTCTCTTTCCTCTCTGGGTCTAAAGTCCCCAGCTGCTCCATTTCTCCACATCAAAGTCTCTGTCTCAATCTCTGGCATCACTGCTTCTCTGGATAGGGTCCTGGTCTCCGCACTTCTCCTTCGACGGTCCCAAGGCTCCTAGACTGCAAAGTTACTCACTCCACTCCTTGCTGCAAAAACATGTACCTTTACATTTCCAACCTTCACAATCAGTCCTCATAACAATTATTCACTATTGTATCACAAGAGACCTGTCCGCATTTCCTTTCATCAGCCCCTCTTAGACAGATTGGATACTACTCAGTGGAGATTCCACCTTCCTCCATGCCCTCTGGATCTAGGTTCCCTCTTGAAAGCCGTAGTTTGATTTCTTGACAGCTGCTTCTGTGAGTGTTGATAGTTGATCCAAGAAGAATGAAGTCTTTGACAACTTCAGTCTTTTCTCCTTTGATAAGAATGATATAGCAGTCTTGTTTTCATGAGGAAGTAAACTGGCTAAGTAAACTGATGCCATAGCTTAATAGGAAAAGAGCATTCCAAATGGGTATCCTATATGGTGTGGTTGGCATGGGGAATCCGGAGAATTTGCTTTCTGCCCAGCTCTTCCTCTTCCCTCTCAACTTTCAGATTGACACAGAATCTGTCCTTGGGCCTAGTTGTATCATAGGAGGCCATTGCTAACTGGTGGTGTTGTGGGGCCACTGATTGCTGGGCTGTCTGCGTTCTCAGCAGCTTCTTTCCTTGAGCTTTGTTTGAGTTCAGTGCTGCTTCCTTTGTTTACGTGTGTGCTTTTATCTTTGCATGTGGCTCCTGCTACCACCTTTTCTGCCCTTATTTCATGTTTTGAGTTTTTTCTGTCATTCTTGCCATGAGCACTTCTTTCAGCAGCTCTGGATCTTTCTGGTACACTTGGTGTAGCTGGAAAAAAATGATGCAGTCAAATGCCAGATGAAAAGCAGATGGAGTTGCATGCATTGTTTGGGTGATTCCTAGCCTGTTACTTTTAAAATAGAATTTAAAGCAATTGTGGAAACAATTCATTTTTACTATTTGATCACTGAAAGGTGCAAAGTATTGATTTGATGTGCTCCCCAGCCCCCCAGGATGACAGAAACCTCTCAGGTAAATTCAGGAAATTAAAAATCTTGTGGGAGAATTCTTTTGGTTAGTGCTCTAAAAAAGAAGAGGTTATCAAAATTTACTTTATTTCTGCTATAATTGTACATTATTTATAATAAAAGAAATAGTATAATCGGAATGACCACATTTTGCTTCTGTTAGTTAATGAAGCATAAGTTTCTCCCAAATTCAGTGTATAGTTAAAATTGACATTCGAAGGTCATAGAGTTGTGACTTTGAATGGATGGCAATGTCACATTTGAATATTTTGCACCTCTCACAGAAAGCATTTCGGTGTCTGATTGTATGTTTCTTACATACAAAGCAGTTTCTTGTGATGGCTGCATTTTAATGAAGTTGGTACTGCATGCATTGATGGGTGCAGGCTTCTGGAGGAGGCCCAAGGCAGCATCTGGGTGCCATGTTCCTCTGTGATTTGAGCCAGAGTGTCCACCTCCCCTGGACATGGCTTATGATTGGTACCTTGAGAGTGATTTTTGGTCCTCTGTTCTGTTACTTTCATTGTTGGCTGATTGATTTGCATGTAAGAAGCTGCACAGGTGACAAGCTTGTTTTAAAAAGTTTGTGTGTAAGACAGCAAATGGTTGAATCCAGAATCAGAACTCTGGGGCTGAATCAGTATAATAAACTTGTAAAACCATTGAAGTTTAAAATGAAACAATGGCAGTAATATTATTGGCATTCTTCTGTGTCAGGGCTTTGACCAAATACCTGCCACGTTCCCTTGTCTGGTCTCTATAATCTGGAGATACTTCCTTCACACAGCATAGAAGACTGCATATTTTTAGAAGATGACACTCCCCGTTTGCAGTAACTAGCAGAAGGTGTAGCTGATTAGAGCAGTTCGGCTAGTTTGCACGGCAGTATGCCCAGAATCTGACTTACTGTTGTTGATCCCCAAGTATTACTGCTATTTTTCTCATTTAGATTTCAGTGGTTTTATGTGTATTTGTTAAATGTGCCATCACCTTTCTGATATGATCTGCTTCTTAACCCTGTAGAACAATGACAACGAGACGGCCCTGCATTGTGCAGCACAGTATGGCCACACGGAGGTGGTGAAGGTCCTCTTAGAGGAACTAACAGACCCCACCATGCGCAACAACAAATTTGAGACACCTCTGGACCTGGCTGCACTTTATGGGAGACTGGAGGTGGTGAAGATGCTCCTCAACGCACACCCCAACCTCTTGAGCTGCAACACTAAGAAACACACCCCTCTACACTTGGCAGCGAGGAATGGCCACAAAGCTGTGGTCCAGGTCCTCCTGGATGCTGGCATGGATAGCAACTACCAGGTAGCAGGGCTGATGTACCTCCCAGGCTAATGGGACTTAGTCATTTTGGAAAAGGCACAAGAACCCCGCTGCTGAGCTGTGTTCTCATGTAATACATTTCACATCATGTTTCAGCCGCTTCCATTCATTGGCCCATTTTAATGTGAAACTTTAGAAACATATAAGCTCCTCAAGTGAGTCTGTTTTGTTTTTGTTTTTTCTTTTCTTTTCAGCATTAAACTCTGAAAAGAGATGGATTATCTCTCAGAATTAAAAAAAAGTTTCATTATCTTCTTATACATGTGCTCCTACTGCCACCTTTTACACCTCCAAAGTTTCATTAAGATGGTATTACAGGAGACTTAGTTTTTTCTTCCACTCTTAGCTCTTCCCGTTTAGAAGAATGACCATCCATAGGCTTCACATTGACAAAACCACATTTGTAAGTAGGCGCTTTGGTTCCCTCGAACTTCTCTTTATTCCTTCAACCCAGGAAGGTGGCATTTTGTGGATTTGTGCCAATAGGTAGCTCCAAAAGTATCTGTTATTCATGTGTGGCCTGCTGGTGGCATATCAAAAAGCCTTAATTTATGAGCCACAGTTGTGGTTTTTGGAATCCGTACAAGAAAAGTTGGAAAGGTAATGACAGAGGGCTGGTGTTGTGTGGTTGATTTTGTTTTCCTGTCCCTCCTTGTCTGTGTCCCATTTGTCACATGAAGCCACGCCAAACCTGGGTCACTGTTCTGATGACATCCTGCTCTGCACTCTCGTTTGCTTTCCAGACGGAGAAGGGCAGTGCTTTGCATGAGGCTGCTTTGTTTGGCAAGACCGATGTGGTGCAAATCCTGCTGGCTGCAGGTGAGAGGTCGGCAGCGCTCTTGTCTACACAGCATGCCAGGGTTGGGATTGCTTCTTCCTAGCCTCCCTTAGAGGATGTTGAATTTTGCTGGCTGTATTTGGACCCAGTGTGTGTGTGTCTATACCAGTTGGTTGCAAGTGTGCAGATTGTTCTTGAATAGCTGGATTAAATGGCTTTGGATGAAAAATGTTGGTCATGCTGCTGGGAACATTTGGTGTCCTAGAATTTGATCCTTGGAGGCTGGCCTGGAAATGCTCACTCTCCTGGTCCCCCGGGTGTGCCTTTCTAGGAATTGATGTCAACATCAAAGATAACCGTGGACTGACTGCCCTTGACACTGTCCAGGAATTGCCTTCTCAAAAGAGCCAGCAAATAGCAGCACTTATTGAAGGTACCTGTCCACCTCACTGTCTGGGGCACTAGGGGACACTTTGGTCAAATCAAAGCATTTGTATTTGGTGCAGCTTTAGTTTTTCATTTTAAAAAATGTTCCGTGTAGATCACATGACTGGAAAAAGAAGTACAAAAGAGGTAGATAAAACATCCATACTGCAGCTACCTCTCATCTCCAATATGGATTCTACATCACAGAAGTCTCAGGGTAAGGCAACTCTTCTCTGATAGTAAATGGTCAGAAGTAAGGGCAAGGACTCATAGATGGAAAATAGTGGAACGTTTTTTGATAGAATGGAAAATCTAAATTTAAATAGTAATTTCACAGGGCCAAGGATGCTTAATAAGTCCATATTCAAATTCCTTTTTTCCCCAACTATATAAGGTTTTATTCGACATTGCCTAGGACTGTGACTGTGAGCTTCTCCTTACTTTATTTTGTTCTCCACTTTTATAGCTCACTCTACCAAATCTGTTTTGGGATGTTCTCAAAATGAATTTAAATCTAGTGGTACAATCTTGGTTTTTAAAGATACACTGTGTTATGAGCATAATTACCTACTCGTTATCATTGAGTCAATTCCAACTCATAACAACCTTGTGGAGGGTTTCCCAGGCTGTAAAGCTTTACTACAGAAATAGAAAATCTCATATTTCTCCTGCAAACTGGCTGATGGGTTTGAACTGCTGAACTTGGTGGTTAACAGTTCAGTGCTTACTCTACAGTGCCACCAGGACTCATCTTGAGCATAGTTGGTATAGCATAGCTCCTTGGTAAATATGAGGGGGCTTCACATTTTTTTTGTGGAAAATTGGAATTTAAAGATAATGGAATTTTCCCATAAATTTTCTGAAACCCCCTTTTATTGAACCAGTGTCATCTGGTTGGTAGATGATGAATATGGCCAATAACTGGTCTTGATGCTAGTTTACGTAGTCCTTTTTATCTATCATTAACCAGAATTCACTTTTTGTTATTTTTTGAGTAACTTTAGGATCTGGTGGTGTTGTGTTACATCAAGTCTGCTCCTTAAAGCCCCATACAAGGGTCGCTGTGAGTTGGAAACGACTTAAAAGCATTTAACAACAGTAACATCATGTACTTGAGATACTTGGGGACTTAAAAAGTACTTGGGAAATGTGCTATATATACGTGAAGATAATTCCCTGTTGAATTAGAGAAAATTCTGTTTAGATCTCATGGTATAAAGAGCAGCTGAAACTTCAACATGTATGTTTATTCCTGTCCCTGGAGCAAAGTAGTCATTCACTTTCCTGTTTTTGGTCAGTCTTTGTCAAGTTCAGATTGCTGAAGGCAGCTTGGTTTGTTACAGTAAATGGAACCTGAGACTGTGCTCTTTTATTTACTTGCCCTCCAATCTTCTCTTTAGATAATGTGGAGAAGGCAGTGACTGAACTTATCATCGATTTTGACACAACCGCTGAAGAGGAGGGTCCCTACGAGGTGCTGTACAATGCTGTCTCCTGCCATTCGTTGGACAGCATGGCCAGCGGGCGATCGTCTGACCGAGACTCCATGAACAAGGAGGCTGAGGCAGCAGGAGTGAAAGCTGCTGGAGTGAGGCCTGTATGTTGCCTGGGGTCCAAACCCTCCTCATCTGTGGTGTTGTATTGGTTAACGTGGCCTAGGCTGCATTGGGCGCTATGAAGAGGAAGTGTGACCTCTAGTGCCAGCTTGTGTTTAAAATGGGACTCTGTCTGTTCTTCTCCAGGGAACTCTGCCATGTCTCTCTCTTGCTCAATGTGCTAAAACTGTATCTGTTGTATTGAGGTAGAATTTTGGCTTTTCCAATTTCAGTATAACTCGTTTGTATTTTATATATATATATGTATGTATGTATTGTTCTCCACTTTCATAGCTCACTCTACCAAATCTGTTTTGGGATATATATATATATATATTTACTTTAGAGCAAATTAAACAGTTTATTTCTGTTTTCTGTTTGTGTACAGCCTTGGTACTGCTCCTATCTTTGTGGTCTTACTATATATAATGTTTGTTTGTTCCCTGGAGAGCACTGTAGAAAACAGTGAAAGAAGCTCACTGAAGTAAGTCCCTATCTGCTGTAGGTTCTGGAGAGACCGTCCATTTGGATGTGGACACATTCTGTATTTAGGAGGGCTGTAACCAGGCTTAATCAGGCATCATTTGTGTCTGTGGAGTTCCTCTTTGTATCCATTCACAGCCCGTCTAGCCACTGAAATAATAGGATGCACAGAACCCTGAAATTTTCCCTCCCAAGGTTCACTTTGCCATCTTACTGAATTTTTCTATGGTACTTGCTTCTACTTCCAGACTTGTTCATTGTTCCGAAAACCCCTCTCTCCTGGAGTAATACTGGGAGCTTAGACCTAAATCACTAGCTCCATTTTCCCTTCTTTCTGTGTTATTAGACACAAGAATTTGAGCTTTGAGTTAAATGGGTTATTACTGTTCTGACAGGATTCCAGTGGTACCCCACGTTGTGACATATCTCCAGGGTTATACCATTTCTCCTATTAAACTGGACTTTCCTTTGGCCTGAATCTGGCTTATGATCATTTTAGGAATCCTTTGGTTGCCAGGAAATCCTTGAATTTTTCAGGTCTGCCCTGTGAATGGTCTGGTGTTTCTTGGACTATTCTTGTTTTTTGTGGACTTTTTTGCTCTGCTCTGTCCTCAAATAGTTGCTGTGTTTTGGTATGGATTTTGGAAATCATACCCACCAGTCTTGTGGCAGTCCACTAAAAACAAAAACAAAAATGTACTGCCATTGACTCATATCTCTCTCTCTCCCTCTACCGTCAAATCGATTCTGATCCTTAGAAACCCTGTATACGGTTTCCAAAGCTGTCAATATTTACAGGAACGGAAAGCTTCATCTTTCTCCCATGGAGCTGCTGATGGGTTTAAACTGCTGATGTAGCAATTAGCAGTCCAGTGCTTATCCTGCAGTACCACTGTTGTTGCTAAGAGCTGTCGAGTCAGTTCCGGCCCACAGCAACCCTGTATAGGGTTTCCGAGGAGCAGCTGGTGAACTTAAACCACCAGCCTTGCGGTTCCCGACTTTGTAGTTCAGCACATTAACCCACAGCACCATACCACAGTGTCACTAGGGTATTTTTTATCAAGGACTGTGACAGGACTCCTTGAGAGTGGTGAAGCCAAGTGCATACACAGAGTGGAGTACTGGTGTGGCTCTGTGGGTTAATGCACTGGACTGCAGGGTAGTCGGTTCTATCTCACCATCCGCTCCTCGGAAACCCTATGCAAGGTCACTATGAGTCAGAACCTTCTCACAGCACTTAAAAACAACAGCTAGCACAGACAGAGCAAGTTTATTTCACTTCTTTGTTAGGCACAAATGCATTAAGCAGATACAGCTGTGGTGTAGGACTTTGCGTTATGTTGTATTTACAGGTGATGCCCATTAGGGGGAGGTAGAGCCTTTGCAAGAAACTGCACAGTATTTCTGAAGTAAACTGCAAATAATCAAGTTCTTATGGGGCTTAGCCACTGATTTTCGCAAGTCTCTTTGTTTCACCCTGCTCTAGGAACCAAATTTTTGAAACGAATACATCTTGAAGTGCATGCTATGTCACTTATTGATGTCTGTTGTGTGCTGTCTTCCTGGCCCTTGGTAATTAACTGTGACTAAGGAACTTTCTGGAGTCCTGGTGTGGTGCTGTAGGGTAAGTGCAGAACTGCAGGGTTGGTTTGAACCACAAGGTCTGTGGTTCAAACTCATCAGTCACTCCTTGGAAACCCTATACTGGGTTGTTAGGGGTTAGAATGGACTCGATGGCATTTAACAACAACAAAACAAGGGACTTTTCTATAGCTTGGTAGATAGAATATACCTATGGTATGTATAAATCAGCACAGTACTTCCAGGCCCCTGGACCAAAGTTTTTACATTCGAAAAAATGAGGTAACCTAGAGGTCAGCAGCAGTTCAACCACCATCCGCAAGAGAAAGGCCAGGCTGTCTGCTGCCATAAAGCTTTGGCAGTCCTGTAGAGCAGTTTGCTGTAGGATATGCAGTAGACTGCTAAGCACAAGGTTAGCAATTCAAACCCCACCAGCCACTCCTCAGAAACCCTATATACAATGTTGCTATGAATAGGAACCCACTCAGTGACACTTAACAACAACAACATGTATGGGTCTGTGAGGCAGAACAGACTCAGTAACAGTGAGTTACAGGTGCTTTCTTTTCCTTCTGGGGTCTGTGGTGGTCAATTCTTCCATAAAAGGCTTTCATATTGTTCTTCCTGGGTTCTTTTCACCTTAAGAAGGTTTCTAAGATGGCTCCTTGTTGTGTTGTGTTGTGTTTTCCCTCTGGTGGGTTTACTGATAGAGCATATGAGCATGGTCTTTTCAATATTTTCTTCCTTACCAAGGTGACACTGGAACCAGACTCGTTCTTCTAGAGCAGTTGTTGCCATTGGGCATCCATCTGGTTCCAGACACTATGGGAATGACCAATTTATCAAGAAATAGCACAGAACAGTGGAGCATGTTTTAACAGAGAAAATAATTCTTGGTTGCAGATTTTCTCTAGGACTCTCACATAAATCAGCATTTACCTTTCCTCTGGCTTTCAGAAATACTCCTCTTCTAGCAACACAGTAAAGTAGCTTAGAAACCAGGAGGTGAACCTGTAGGCCAACTCCTATAAGAGGCGCCATAAAATCAGCACTGGACTGCAAACCATAAGGTCTGCAGTTGGAACCTGCCTCCAGTTCCATGGGAGAAAGATGAGTCCTGCCAAGATTTTAAAAGTCTCAGAAAATATATATAGGGTCACTATGAGTTGGAACTGATACAACAACAACAACCCCCTACCTGTAGGATTAGCAACATGAATATGGCTTTAGCATGTAAACAGTAGTAAAGGTGCTGCCGGTACAATGGCAAATCTCTTTGGTTTTCAGCTTTGCCCTAGAGGGAAATTACTTAGTTACCATAGTGAAGTGATTTTATCTAACATATTCAGCAAAGGGAAATCAGGTGGGAAGCAAACCAACTTGCCATCAGAACAGTGTCTATTGTCCAAAGAACATTATAAAACCAGCATTATATATTTAAGTTAAAAATCTATAGAAATTTTTTCCTTTCATGTTGTTTATTACGTGCTGTCAAGTCTGTTCCTACTCAGTAGCGACCCTATTTCCGAGGAGCAGCTGGTGAGTTTGAACTGCTGTTAGCAGTCCAATGCTGATCCTACAGCACCACAATTGGACTTTGTAATTATCTACTCGTGCTCTAATTCATTGTCCCTCTTCAGTGAGTTTCTTTCTCTAGAGCTTGGATTGACAAACCATTATCCACAAAAGACAGCCTCCTTTTGTAAATACAGTTTTATTGGACCATAACCACTCACACTCACTCATATATGTCTTACGTCTTCTTTTGACTACAGTAGTAAAGTTGTGTACTTGCAGTAGGTAACAGAAACTGAATGGCCTGCAATGCCTAAAATATTTTTTATATGGTCCTTTAAGAAAAAAATTGCCTACCCATGTTCTAAGGAAGATAACACTATGTGGCCCTTTTTTAAAATGGGCTTATATGAAATAGGATTTTCATGTCAATGGCTTATATAATACAGGGACCTCCGTATGGCCATTTTACAGATCTAATACTCCTTTTCGGAACATTGTTCACTTCACATCTCTCTGTTTTCTACGTACATTGTATGCATTCTTTGTGAAAAAATGGCCCCCTTTGAAAAAAAATTAAATGGTCAAGGCAACCGCTCAAAAATTAAGAGGGTTCAAAAAGGACTATTTACACAGCATTTGCATTGTGTTCGCAACTATAACCCTGGTGGTGCAGTCAGTTAAGCATTGGGCAACTAACTGCTAGATAGCATTTTCTAGGAGAGAAAAAAGAGATCCTGTCTCCAAGAAAGAAGGAAAAGATCAAAATGGATACTAGAAGAGACTCTGAAACTTGCTGCCCAGTGTAGAGATGCTCAAGCAAATGGAAGAAATGAGGAGGTACAAGAGCTAAACAGAAAATTTCAAAGGTCAGCTCAACAAGACAGAGTCAAGTGTTACAATGAAATTTGCAAAGATCTGGAGTCAGAAAACCGAAACGGAAGAACATGCTCAGCATTTCTCAAGCTGTGGGAACTGAAGAAAAAATTCAAACCTCGACTTTTGTTATTGAAGAATTCTGTGGGCAAATTATTGAATAAGGCAGAAAGCATCAAAAGAAGATGGGAGGAATACACAGAGTCACTGTACCAAAAGAAAATGGTTGATGTTTAACTGTTTCAAGAGGTAGCATATGATCAAGAGCCAATGATACTAAAGGAAGAAGTCCAAGGTGCTTTGAAGAAATTTGCAAAGAACAGGGCACCAGGAATTGATGGAATACAAATTGAAATCTTTCAAGAAAGTGAGGTGGCAAGGGAGGCACTCACTCATCTATGCCAAGAAATTTGGAAGACTACTTTCTGGCCAACTGATTAGAAGAGATCCATATTTGTGCCCATGCCAAAGAGAGGTGACCCAAAGGAATGCAGAAATCATCGGAGAATACCTTCGATATCCCATGCAAATAAAGTTTTACTAAAGGTAACACAGCCTCGAAAACTCTGTATAGGGTGTCTATTAGTTGGAACCTACTCCACGGCACATAACCACCACGACCACCAAAGGTAATACAGAAATGGCTGCAAGCATACATTGACAGAGAACTTCCAGAGGTTCAAGCTGGATTCAGAAGAGAACGAAGGCGATGATTGCTAATGTCCGATGGATCTTGGCTGAAAGCAGAGGATATCAGAAAGATGTTTACCTGTGCTTTATTGACTACGCAAAGGCTTTCACTTGTGTGGATCATGACCAGCTGTGGACAACATTGTGAAATATGAGTATTCCTGAACACTTGATTGTGCTCATGAAGAATCTGTACATGGACCAAGAGGCAGTTCTTTGAACAGCATATGGAACATTGAGTGGTTTAAAATAAAGAAAGGTGTGCGACAGGGTTGTATTCTTTCACCATACTTATTCAACCTGTATGCTGAGCAAATAATACAAGAAACTGAGTTATATGAAGAAAACGTGGCATTGGGATTGGAGGAAGACTCATTAACAACCTGCGATATGTAGATGATACAACCTTGCTTGCTGAAAGTGAAGAGGACTTAAAATACTTACTCATGAAAATCAGAGACCACAGCCTTCTATATGGATTGCATCTCAGTTTAAGAAAACAAAAATCCTCACCACTGGACCAATAAACAACATTTTTATCAATGGAGAAAAGGTTGAAGTTGTCAAGGACTTCATTCTTCTTGGATCAACTATCAACACTCATGGAAGCAGCAGTCAAGAAATCAAACGACATATTGCATTAGGAAAATCTGCTGCACAAGACCTTTTTAAAGTGTTGAAGAGCAAAGATGTTAGTTTGAGGATTAAGTTGTGCCTGACCCAAGCCATGGTATTTTCAGTAACTTGATATGCATGTGAAAGCTGGACAGTGAATAAGGAAGACCATAGAAGAATTGATGCATTTGAGTTGTTGTATTGGAGGAGAATATTGAAAGTGCCATGGGCTGACAAAAGAACCAACAGATCTGTGTTGGAAAAAGTGCAGCCAGAGTGCTCCTCGGTGGACAGGTTGGCCAAAATTTGTCTCTCATGCTTTGGACATATTGTCAGGAGGGACCAGTCGCTGGAGAAGGATATCATGTTTGGTAAGGTGGAGGGTCAGAGAAAAAGAGGAAGACCCCCAGCAAGATGGATTGGTAAAGTGGCAGCATCAGTGGACTCAAGCGTAGCAAGAATTGTGATGTTGGCCCAGGACTGGGCAGTGTTTGTTTCTCTTGTGCATAGGGTCACTAAGAGTCGGTGCTGACTCGATGGCACCTAACAACAACAGTCTCCAAATATATAAATATACAGACTCTTATTGAATCTTGTTAAGTGCCATCAAGTTTGTTCCAAGTCATAGTGAACCTGTATAGAGTTTCTGAGGAGCGACTGGTGAGTCGTAAACAGGAGTAAACACAGGACTAACAGATCACCATGGTGAGGAAAATCACAGACATCATGATGAGTTTCCAACATTTCACCTCCACATGGTGACCTTTCATAGGGCACAGGAAGCAAAGGAGTCTTCTCCCACAACCAGGACTGACAGCAGCAGTGCCTCACATGATGCGTGCCAAGCAGTACTGACAGTAGAAAGGGGACAGTTGCAGATAGGAGAGCTTGTGGTTCTCGGGGTATGACATCACAACCAGGCAACTGTTAGAGGGATGTGTCCAGGAATGTTCTGTGAAAACTAGCTGAGGAGGTGGCCCCCAAAACTAGTTTTAAATACACTCTGCTTCTAACCCTGGAAGCGCAGCTGTCAGAGGTGCATGAAGTACTCAAGAAAAATTGGCATCTGAACACTTAACCTTAGGCACAGATGGAATTAAGCTCTGAATGGCTGGATTTGTTCACAGGCAGAAAACCTTTAGATTTCATGTTCTACAGCAGGGGCTTCAAACCCAGCTGCTGTTCCACAGGGGAATTGAGCCACTAATTTTCCTATATTACATGTATTAGTATTACAAAGGACATTTTCTAACAGCAGTTATGTGTTGTCAGTACTGGTGTTTCCTTCTGTGGTTTAGGATATGAAAAAAGAATTTATGATCTCTGCTACGAGCATCAGAAAACAAAGAGCACTCTCACTGAATTGTGTATGTATGTGTAGGATTTTCCATCTGTTCAGAGAGTAAGCTTTTATTGTAGTCTCGTAGGGGAGTTCTTTACATTATTATTTTTAATTTCCAAGATTGTTGGAAATTAAAATTGTGGCAGTATAGGATAAGCGCTGGACTGTAAACCTCAGGGTCCACAGTTAAAATCTACAGCCACTCCTTGGAAACCCTATATAGGATCACTGTGAGTCAAAACTGACTCAGTGGCACTTAACAACAACAATAAAGTAAGGGTAAATCAAAAAGATACCTGTAGAAAGACAGGTGAAGTACTTTTTCTTTTTCTTCTCATCTGCAGAGGGAACGTCCACCACCTCCAGCAAAACCACCACCAGATGAAGATGAGGAAGACCGTGTGGATAAGAAATATATTCCCTTGACAGCTTCTGAGGTAGAGGGTTGAGAGTTGATTCCTGTCACTGAAATATGAGATTGTTGCATCATTGAGTGTTTAAAGAAGACTCTGCTCATTTTCTTTGGATTACTGAATTTGTATCAGTGGTGATTTTAATAAATTTTTATGTATCAGTAATCTGGAGCAGGGCCTTTCACATTTATTCAAAAGTACTAAACAAAGAATTTTAATACAGATCCATAGCAGACAGGTCAATTATTGATCTACTTTACCATGTTGAAAGTAAAACATGCGTTTTACATCCTGGTTCCAGTAGGCTAAACAGTTTCACTTTTGCTTTTGTACCTGTGTTAATCCTTCGACACACAGTGTACTGTAGAATAGCTCCTAATCCCTGTTCTTTAGATATCTCCATAGTAGTGCACTTTAGTTGTTCTCTTCCAAATGTCTTATTTCTGTTTGGGCCAGGGTTTCAAATAGGTGTGAACTGGTTTAGTCATGGCCAACTAAGTGAAATTGGAGTAGACTGAAATTTTTTAAATTTGTTGAAGCAGGACAATACTTGTTGTTGTAAAGTGCTATCGAGTCAGTTCTGACTCTTAGCAACTCTGTATAGGGTTTCCGAGGAGTAGCTGGTATGTTTGAGCCACCGACCTTGCAGTTCAAACCAACCTAGCTGTCCAGTGCATTATCCTATAGCGCACCATCAGAATAGTACCTCGAACAGGAAAAATTACTGGTTGAAATCTTGGAATGGGAGATTCAAAAGAAGTATAAGAAGCCCTTTCAAGAGCGTGATCCAGGAGATTGGTTTATTGCCAGAAATGTGGCATGCAACACACATTCAGAGCAGCACAGTTGGTCACCATCTTGGAGTTGTTGTTGTTAAGTGCCATCAAGTCAGTTTCGACCCATAGCGACCCTGTCTAGGGTTTCCAAGGAGCAGCTGGAGAGCTTGAACTACCGATCTTGCAGTTCAAACGGCTTTGCAGTCTCGTGCATTAACTCACAGCACCACACCAGGACTCTTGGAGTAGGGGACCATTATTTCTGGCTCAGCCAGTTAAGAGATTTTGTTGCTTTGCCAACAAACATGCCACCCTTGTTTTCTAAGACGGAGATTAAGTTTCTAACAGGACATTGACCCATAGTTTTTCTGTTCCAGTTGCTATTCCAGTTTACCCATGTTTTACAAATTCAGATCCTTTCCCAATTTCACTTGGTGGGCTATGACCGAACTGCGAAAGACCGGTTTGAAGCCCGGGTTTTTGTGTTTTTCCTTGTTCATTTTACATGAAGACTCTACCAAGACAAACATGAAAAAATCATGTTTCAATTAGAGTCATATCATGATTCAGTTAGAAAAGAGGAGTCATGAATTTAGGGGGAAGATCAAAGAAGGTTATTTGAGAAGAGTAGTCCACCTTTTTAAAGAAAAGAAGTTTTATTATTGGGCAAATTATTCAGTCTTCTCACTTAGGTATATGAAGAAAAAAGTTCTTCTTGATCTTTCTGAGTGTTTCTGTAACACTTTTACTATTCAGAGAATGTACAGAATTTCATATTTTCAATGGTTATTTTTTAGTTCAATCAATATTCTGTTGTCTTTTAATAATAATAATAATTTAAAAATCAGCTAATATAAGCCTTGTTAAATCTCATTACATATTCCTGAAAGTCACAATTAGCAATTTTTCACAGTGCCATGGACCATTGTAAAAATGGTGTTAGGTAGTGGCTGACCTCCTCTGACTTCACAAAGCAGAAAGAAATCAAACTCAATATTAGCCCAAGTCCAATTCCTCTGAGCCTGAGGTCAAACGTTTCTCCATCCTCCACCTGTCTTTACCAAATCTGAAACCAGTCATCCCTCCCAAGGCACTCTCTACTTCTCTCTGGGTTCTTTAATCCGTTGGAATGGCCACACAGAACTCACAGGCAATACTCATGATTATGCGGCTTATTATGGAATTGGGTTACAATTCAGGACCGGAAATATTCAGTAAGTTGTTTGATCAGGGCAGCCTCTTCTTGCCGTGTCCACAGGCCTCTCAGCCTTGCAGCCCCTTGAACTCTGCACTGCCTGGACAATATTACAAAGTCCTTTTAGTGTTGTTGATAGATGCACAAAAGGCATTACACTACACCACAAGCCTCATCCTGAAGGTGCTCAACTCTAGCTCCACGTGTCAGCAAACCTAACTCCTTGATTGTGCCTGGAGGCAACCCACTCTTCAAGCTAGCCCCCTGCCTCTAAAAGCACTCAGGTTTCTCACTCTTTGGACCAGGAAGCCCAGTACTCTGTCTTGTGCTGTTGGCATTATTGACTCTGCTACCCCTAATTCTTCTATGTCACAGCTCTTTGTCTCCTGGATCAAGGATGTTCAGCCCCCTGGAATTTCAGCGTCCAAAGGACACATCCCACTCCTGGCTCTTCTTTCTTGATAATAGTGGCATTCCTCCTTCATGCTTCTAAGATGGCTTATTTTTAAACCTTGTGTGATGGCAAAACTGACCAATCCCCCACATTGTTGTTGTTAAATGCAATTAAGTCAGTTTCAACCCACCGTGATTCCTCATTAGAGTCCTATATACCTATTTGCCTGGTCCTCCCCCACATAGAGAGTCCTGGTGTCATGCTGTGGGTAAATGCACTGGACTGCAAAGTCGGTTTGAACTGCAAGGTCGGCGGTTCAAGCTCACCAGCTGCTCCTTGGAAACCCTATATAGGGTCATTATGGGTCGGAACCCGACTCGACACCACTTCACAATAACAACCCTCATATATAGTTGATATCTATTTTATTAACATGATTTGCAAGCTACCCAGTATCCCTTAGAGCCCAGTTAGGGTAATGGATTATGAGCTGGGTTGCTAACCCGAAGTTCAGCAGTTTGGATTCACCGGTTGCTCCACAGGAGAAAGATGAGGCCTTCTGCTCCCGGAAAGATTTACAGGTTCAGAAACTCTATGCAGGGTTCCTATGGGTCAAAACCAACCCCACAGCGCTCCACCACCAACAGGCCTCTTGGTGGGCCACAGCTGCATCACATCTGCATATTCCTACACAATCATTTGGTAAGGATTACATAGATTGGCTATCAAATAATTCACTGCACTGCAACCTTCCAGTGACGCAACTATATTATTCAGTATAAACACACAGAGGCAGAAACATGAATTTAGTTTAATTCGATGAATAAATAGAATCCTTTTAAAAATGTGATCGTCATTGTGGGAGATAGGGAAGATTTGTATGCCAGGTACACAATCTGTCCTTATAACTTTCTCTCCCTTGATTACAAAATGCTTATCATCATGCCTCAGCTAAGGGATCTCTAGAATTGCATCCCCTTGGGTTATAATGCATTGCCAGTAGATATAAATTCATGTAGTAAATTCCTGCACGTTTTTCTATAAATGGAGGTTTGCTTTAATACTCCCTTTTTCCAAGGAGAAGTCTAGTGATACGGAGCATATTCAGTTAGAGTTGTACCTCTGTAGCAGCTCTGTGAGCTTCTTTAATAAAGCCTGAGATTAAAATTCCTAATGCCTGAGCATAAGGACAATGCTCTTAAAGAAATACTGGATGACTAGAAGTTTCTATTCTCCTAAGGCTTTCTAAGCATATGATTTGGCAGTGACACAATGGTGAAGTGCTCAGCTGCTGACAAAAGGTTAATGGTTTCAAACCCACCCAGTGGCGCCACAGAGAAACCCACTGCTATCTAGTCAATTCCAACTCACAGTGATTTAATAATAAGACAGGAGAACTACCCAGTACGGTTTCCAAGGCTGCAAATTGTTAAGAAAGCAGACTGCCACATAGATCTCTTGCACAGCAACTTTCAATTAGCAGACAGGCACTTAACCATTGATCTGCTTCTGTAAAGATTGTTGTTGCCAAGTGCCGTCGAGGTGATTCCAACCCTTAGCACCCCTGTATAGAGTTTCCGAGGCTTTTAAAATTAATCTTTGTGGGAGCAAAAAACCTCATCTTATCTCCAGTGGAGTGACTGGTGGCATCAGACCACAGACCTTGTGGTTCACAGTCCTGTGCTTATCCTATGGAGCTACCACACACTCCCTGTAAAGATTACAGCCTAAAAAATCCTGTGGGGGCAGTTCTCCTCTGTCACATGGTATCACTATGAGTCGAAATGGACACAAAGGCACCTAATTAATAGGGAATTTCTATTCTTTCTATAGTATCCAAGGCTTTCTATAGTATCCAATTTGAGAATGACACAGTATCATGAGGTAGGATGAAATCTCCGTATTATAGAGACTAAGGTCTATCTTCTAGAATTTGCTTCGGAATACTTTAATAGCCTCACATGCATGTGGAAATTTAAATTAAAGAAGACCAGAGAAGAATTGATGCCTTTGAGTTACAGGCATCAATTCTTTGTTGGAGAAGAATATTAAAAGTACCATCTGCTACCAAAAAAAACAAACAAACTGTGTTGTTAGAAGTAGTCAGAATGCTCCTTTAGAAGCCAAGATGGCTAGACTTCATCTCTCATACTTTGAACATGTTATCAGGAGTGACCAGTCCTTAAAGAAGGATAACGTGCTTGGTAAAGTTGGAGGGTCAGCGAAGAAGAGGAAGGCCCCCAATGACATGGATTGGCACAGTGGCAGCAGCATTGGGCTCAAGAGTGACAATGATTGTGAGGAAGGCGCAGAACTGGGCAGTGTTGTGTTGTGTTGTGCATAGGGTCTCTGTGAGTTGGAATTGACTAGATGGCTCCTAACATCAGCAACATTTGACTTGCCAAACAATCTGCCCCAATAATCGTATCCCTATTCCTGAGGCTTGTCATTATCAGATGATCCTTTGAACCTTGTAAGGAAAGCTGGGGTATGTTTAGTTCCATCAGAACTCTATCAAAGTAATCGCCAGATCATTAAACTTTCTTCAAAAATTGCACACACATGCAGTGAAGATCTTTTGCCCTACAGAATGGGCTGCTGGCTGTGTCAGGACTGCCTGGGCTACACTGTGCCTACAAGAGTTAAGCATTCCCGGGCAGTTGCTACTATCATGGTGTCTCTTCCCAGAGAGCAGCCCAGCTGACCATCCCATTGGTCACAGTTAGGCAATGGCTACTGATAACTTTTCTCTGAGTCAGGAATGTTGATTTCCACATAGGAGAGGATTTATATTTTTCAACTTTGATTTATTGCCAGCCCTTGAGAAAAGGGGAAAGATTAAGTAGTAATTTAGTAGAGTAGAATCCTTTTCTGTTGAAAACTATTGCCATATTCACTATGACACATGGTTGCTTGAGTGGGAACTAGGAAGGCTCCAAGAGAAGCAGTGTATTACTTTATTGTAAAACTTTTATCTCATAGCTCTTAGAGGCCAGAACCATAAGGAAAAGACCACTCCACATGTTGTCTGACTTACTTGCAGGGAACTCTTCATTAGACATCTGAGCATAGAGAAACCTGGAAAAGAGAAAAATGAGGCCATTCTTACCTTGAATCAGAACTGAGTTTTATGGCCATGACTGTTCTGTGAACTCTCTGAATAACCTTGGGCAAGTCCCTAGACCTCTCTGGGAACTAGGTTTTGTCACTTGCAAAATGGAAGAGTTGGAACCTGGTGGTCTGTAACTTTGACTGTAATGGCTTGAGCCCCTTTCAAGAACTCTGATGTTTGATGATTCTCAGCTTCCACAGTTGTCCTGCATGAGAGCCAGGCACTTCGTGAATGCAGGTCCAGTGTGTCTATTAGTCTAGGTGGAAGCCATCAAGCCTGTCCTGCTCCAGAAGAGAGATTGTTAGAGGCTGGGCATCTAGGCTTTCAGATACCTCCCAGTGAAGCATGCCTGGAGCTGTTTGAGAGCTCTGGCTATATGCAGAACACTCCCAGACTCAGATTTCCAAGGCTGGGCATAAGTGATAGCCGTGAGTGTATGAGCCGCATAACACAAATTCCTATCTGGAAAGCCTATGGTATTAAGTTGACACTGTGTGAATTGCTTAATGGTCCTCTTTGTTCTCTTAATTGTGTTCCTGTGAAGAGGCAGAAGGAATAAGTAATACAGGCAAAAGGTTTATTGTAAAGAAAAAGCTTTTAGCTTCCAGGTATAGCATGCGGTAAGTGGAGGTTCCTGCTGTGCTGCGCAGAATTTTGGAAAGAGGCTATCATTCGGCCTACTGAGTGGCAGCCTTGTTAACAAACTAGAGCTGTGGCTCCTCATTTAGTCTGAGGCTGCCAGAATCCTTATTGTCTCATTAGGACATAACACAGTGAGCTCTGCTTTTGCTAAAATGAAGCAGATGATTTGCAAACCTGTTGTGTTTCCAGTGAGTCCTGGGATGTGTTGGTGTCAGAGGAGATTTCTGTGGGTATACCATCCAGGAATCATGTTATATGGTGCCACTTGGTTAGATGGAATTGGAGGTACTACCTCCTGATTATAATATGTAACCTCTTCTGGTCAAACTGCACAAGAAGAGAATCTATGCTTTGTTTTGTTTTCCTAATATCTGGCATATGATGATTCTGAATTTGTTGGTGACACACATGGGATTTTTAGGGCAAGTATGGAGCTCTGGTAGTGTAGTGGTTACGAATTGGGCTGCTAACCTCAAGGTCAGCAGTTTGAAACTACCAGCTGTTTCCCGGGAGAAAGATGAGGCTTTCTGCTCCCGTAAAGATTTACAGCCTCAGAAACCCTGTACAGGGTTGCTATGAGTCAGAACTGACTCCACCGGCACATAACCACCAACCACCATGCCATAAATAGCTTCTAAAACAAGGGTCCCCATTCACTCTCCCAGTGTAGCTGTGGCACTAATCATGGTGTTTCTGGAAGCTTGGCTATTCTAATGCCAGGTGTAGGAGCTTGTTCTGGTCTCAACATTTCATCAGGGACACTTGCCTACTTGGATTAGGGATTTCTCCGTAAATAGCTGCTTTTTCTTTACCAACTAGCCATTTGACTTGCTTTAAAACAGATCAGTAGAATTAATTTACAGTTGTATTATCATAATCATACTAGGAAGCCAGCTTTTGAGAAATCTTTCCTTAAAACTCCCAGGACAAGTCAAGAAAAGCTCATAAAAAATGGAAAAGAACTTTGCAGTAAATACAGAGCACTGAGAGTCAGAGGTCATTTTAATTCACTTTTGAGAAGGAAGGATTCCAGCCATTTGGTAGTGTGTGTGCATGTTAAGAAAGAAACATGAGAAACATGCAATACTATTTAAAAAATGCTTGGGAAGTGTTATCCACAGAGAAAAGCTCATGCAGAATTCTGTGGCAAGACAAGGACGAATCCTAAATTTGATTTATAGTTTTGAGAAGGGTACATTGAGGTAAGGAAACAGGAGCACTCTAATGCAAGGCCAGGGGGATTTGAAGTTCAGGTGTATATCTAGAAACGATCTGGGCAGTTGTGATTCTATCTGACACACTTGAATTATTCACTATCTCTTTCTCTCCTCCTTTTTTCTCAGATGCAAATCAGTCAATAGTTTTGAATGTATTTAGCACAATTTGTCTTGGTATTAGCCACCTAAACAAGAGGTCCTATGGTGTCTCTTTCTCTCTCAGGTCCTGGCCATGAGCCCCAGGAGCCAGGGGATTGCAGCCAGAGAAGAGGATGAACATCCTTACGAGCTACTGTTAACAGCAGAAACAAAGAAGCTGGTGTCAGTGGATGGAAGGCCAAAAGGTACATCTCACTCTGACCCCCAGCCCTTCAAAACAACTTCCAAAGGATTTTGACAGGTTATGATCCTGTGTGGAAGGTGATGGTATAGCTATGATATTCCTGGGGATGAGGCACCTGGGCTTCATGGTAGGTTTATTTTGGCCTTTTATTTCTAACTCCTGGACTGTTTTCTGGGGGCATTGGCGTGCCATCTTTCTACACATGAAAGAGGCAAAGGTAAGGTCAGAACTAGCTGATAACTGTGAAAGGAGAGACTGCCAGCCTGTGGCAGACATTGGCTTGGGTTCTCAAGTCATAAACCCTCAACTTAATACTGTGGGAAAGCAAGCCCAACAAGTCATTCCTTTTAGGTTCATTCTAGCTGACAGCACAGACTGATTTTGAGTCCTGACCTCAGAGCGAGAGACACTTCTGGGGAGGGGCCTGTGATTGGCCGCCTCTCAGTAACTAGAGTGCTTTCTCGCCTTGGCCTACTTTCATTACCTCTGCATAGTTCAGTCTCCTCTGTAAGGGAGTGCTGCAGACTGAGATCCAGACCACTGATGTAAGCGGAGTCACAGCAGAGGTGAGTGTACAGTGCGTGAGAATTCGTGTCCATCCTAGTTCTCCTAAGAAGGAGAAAGGAGTACACAATTGCCACTGCAATTTGAAGGACTGCCTGTGGCCTTCTCACGGAGGTACTTAAGAGTTTTGTGGGGTATTATTAGTGCTGCTGCTTTCCAATCTTGAGAGTCCTTGGCTCAAGACAAGAATGGGAGATGAGGTGGTTTCATTGGAAATGCCCTTCAATAGGCCTGTCAGAGGGTAGACGATGGCAGAATGTTTACGTCTGTGTGTGACTTTGTAGGCCTTATGTTTAATGATCCTCTTTAAAGGAAAGGCTGTCTCTTCTGGCATGCACAGACTTTATGGTCATATTCATAGTAGTTTTTTTTGTTTTCACAGTTTCCCTTCAGAGTTTTTATGAAAAATTATCATTTAAATAAAGTAAAATTCATCATTTTTGTATAGTCTGTGAGTTTTGACAAATATAGTTGTATAACTGCCAACACAATCAAGATACAGAATAATTTCATCCCACTACACAATTCCCTTGTATCCCTTTGTAGTTAACCACTTTCTCCTCCCTTATTCCTGGCAACAGTTGTTCTGATGTCTGTCCCAATACTTCTGCCTTTTCCAAAATGTCTATAAGTAGAATCATGCAGTATGTACCCATTTGAGTATGACTTCTTTCTAGCATAATGTACCTTAGATTCATTTATGTGGTTGGATATATCAGTAATTTGTGCTTTTTCATTATTGTGCAGTATTCCATTGTATAGATGTACCACAATTTATAGCTTCTCTTGTTGAGGGACATTGGATTTGTTCCCAGTTTTTGGCAGTTACAAATAAAGGTGTCATAAACATTCACATGCAGATTTTATATACATATGGGCTTGCATTTCACTTGAGGAAATGCCTAGGAATGAAATTGCTAGTCCTGCATTTAATTTTCTTAGAAGCTGCCAAATCATTTTTTAAGAGGGGTTGTAGCATTTTACAATCCTATCAGCAGTGTATGAGAGTTTAGCTGCTGCATATCCTACTAGTAATTAATATTGTCAGGTGTTGTTGTTTTATACAATCTAAAAGAGTGGTGTGGCACTGGAGGATAAGCACTGGACTGCTAACTGTGAATGGTTGCGGTTCAAACCCACCAGCTACTCCATGGAAACCCTGTACAGGGTCGCTACAAATGGAAACCCAACTCAAAGGCACTTAGCAATGTTGAACATTTTTTCATATGCTTATTTACCATCCTTTAAAAACAAAAAACTCACTGTTACCTAGTCAAGTTCAACTCATAACAATCTTATAGGGCAGAGTAGAGCAGCTCCTTAGGGTTTCTGAGAGGGTAAATCTCTATGGAAGATTTTTTTAATGATTGTTAATATCTTTATGGACTATTTACCCTCTCAAAAACCCTAAGCCTTGGTTAGCAGCCCAGCATTTTACCCACTATGGCACCAGGGTGCCTTTGCCATCCTTATATCTTCTTTAATGAAATCTGTTCAAATCTTTGCTCATTTTAAAATTGGAGTTTTTTGTTATTAAAGTTCTTTATATATATTTTGTCCACAAGTCCTTTATCAGTTATATAATTTTCTCCCAGTCTGTGACTTATCTTTTCGTTCATTCACAGTGTTTTCAAAGAGCAGAGGCTATAAATTTTGATGAAATCAAATTAGTTCACAACCTTCCCCTACTTTTTAAAAAATTAATCACCTCTATGGTTTCTAAGGAGCTCTGGTAGCGTAGTGGTTACGAATCGGGCTGCGAACCGGAAGGTCAGCAGTTCGAAACTACCAGCTGCTCCGCGGGAGAAAGATGAGGCGATCTGCTCCTGTAAAGATTTACAGCCTCGGAAACCCTATTCAGGGTCGCTATGGGTCGAAACCGACTCGACGGCACTTAACAACAACAACAATGGTTTCTTCTAGAAGTTTTATAGCTTTAGTTTTTACATGTAGTTCTAAAATCCATTATGAGTTAATTTTTGCATTTGATGTAAGGATAGATCAAGATTTCTGGGGGGTTGTTTGCACATGGATGTTTAGTTCCCTTTATTGAAAAGACTGTCCTTTTCCTCATTAAAATAGTGCCTTTGTAAATTTGTTGTTCTTTTTTAAAATTGTTTCAGCTATTTTAGTTCCTTTGTCTTCCCATATAAATTTAGAATCAGTTTATTGGTTTCTATAAAAAAATTAAAATCCTGCTAGGATTTTGATGGGGATCATATTGAGTCTGTATACACATTGGGGAGAATTGACATCTTAGTGGTATCGAGTCTTCAACTCATACTGGTGGACTTTTAACTAAAACATTTAAGGAGAGAGGAGTAGAGCACCAATACCCTCAGTATCATTTAGTGATAATTCTACTGATATGTGCCCTTAAAAAACACGTGATTAATACTTAGTTTGAAAATGGTTCTTACTGAAGGAAGAGTCTTTATTATTCTTGGTTGTTGTTATGTGCCGTGGAGTCGGTTCCGACTCATAGCGACCCTGTACAGGGTTTTCGAGGCTGTAAAGGTTTACGGGAACAGAAAGCCTCATCTTTCTCCTGCAGAACAGCTGGTAATTTTGAACTGTTGACCTTGCGGTTCGCAGCCCTGATTCGTAACCACTATGCTACCAGAGCGTAGAAAACGGTTATTCCGGTACTTCATCTTCCTTTAAGACTTTGCCTAGAACCACTACAAGATAGCTGGTTCGTCCTTTGGAAGGAAGAAAAGGAAAAAGATCACTTCATACACTGGGGCCATATCCTTGATTATTAAGCATTCTTGATAAGGGATTTTCCATACCTTAGGTCACGGGATCTCCAGGTTAAGGAGACAATGGCCAAAGAGAACTTGGCCCTCCTTTGCTCTGGTGTCTCCAGCTCTGCAGTATTGGGCTCACTGTTGAGAGTGAGTGGTGTGGGAAGCCGATTTAATTGAACCATAACATGTGGGTGTTCCTGCCCCCAGGCTAGATGCTTGAATCACTTCAAGCGCTCCATTAAATATGAAAATGAGTGCAGCCAGTTTCTCGGAAGCCCTGCCTATCCTGTCAGCCTAGCAAGAAACGTAACTGGAAAGAGTGCCTGTAGGGTTGATAAAAGTGAGACACATCAGCCGCTGATGTCATAGACCAGTATAAAATATTTTCTGCTTTTCCATTAATTAATCTTATGCAGCTTTTATGAATTAATTTGATCAGTTTTCAAAGGACCATGTTAATGATACAACCAGACCTGTCAGCCCTTCTGTAGTATAATTTAAGAAACAACAATGTAAAGGGTGGGATGAGAGTTTTTCAATTTACATTAAACTTGGGGGGATATTTCAAACAATACAGAAGTCACTGTAACTAAACTGCTCAAGTTCTTCTCACCTCTCTCCTCTCACAGCTGCCAGCGGTGATACAGTTTCAAAGTGTGGTGTACACTTCCACGTTAGTTGCTGTCTTTATATGAAAGTGACAGTGTGACATTTTTGTTTGTTTTTAACCTAAAATGAGAACACATTTTACAAACCATTTTTCAGACTTGTTTTTTATATATTTTTTTTGTCTATGGATGATGGATGCTGTTCTGTATTAGTTCTTAAAATCGACCTTATTCTTTTTTAATGACCGTTAAATATTCCATAACTCATTTTTCCATATCCCAGTTGATGGGTGTTTAGATTGCCTTCACTATTTCTCTTATAAATTATGCTGCTGTGGACCGTCTGTACGCATATACTTATTTACTTACAGTATTTGTCTAGAAGAGGCTATTGTTGTTAAGTATCGTCAAATCATTTCTGACTCCTGGCAATCTGTCTAGAGTTTCTGAGGAACAGCTGGTTGGGTTTGAACCACTGATTTTGTGGTTCAAACCGACCTTGTGGTCCAGTGCATTATTGTGCAGCGCCACATCAGGACTCCAAAAGAAGCTGATAGAAGTAGAATTAGCAGATCAGAGTGTATGTGCATGACTAGATCAAATCAGGAGAGCTAAATTGCCCTTAATGGTGAATGAGCACACTCTTCCATATTCCTTCACCAATAAGACATATTAACACTCTTTTTGAGTTTGTTACCATGATAAATATCAAGTATTTGTTTCTCTCTGTCTTCTCTGAGGCCAGCTCTAACTCGAAATCCTCTCTGCCACCAACTCCAAATGCAGTACTTCTTCCTCTGGTCCTAACAACCAGAGCTAGGTCCAATTTCACAAATTAAAGGATTTAGTCATATGGACTGTCAAGTCTGCCCAAGATTCAGATACCACCTACAAGCTTTGGAATAGCTTCATGATAATTGAGTTATGGTGTTGGAGGAGAATATTGAAAGTGCCATGGGATACCAAAAGAACAAACAGATCTGTGTTGGAAGAAGTGCAGCCAGAGTGCTCCTTGGAGGCCAAGATGGCCAAACTTCGTCTCTCATACTAAGGGCATATTGTCAGGAGGGACCAGTCGCTGGAGAAGGATATCATATTTGGTAAGGTGGAGGGTCAGAGAAAAAGAGGAAGACCTGCAGCGAGATGGATTGGCAAAGTGGCAGCATCAATGGGCTCAAGCATGGCAACAGTAGTGAGGTTGGCCCAGGATCGGACAATGTTTCGTTCTGTTGTGATAGGGTCACTATGAGTCAGTAATGACTTGATGCACCTAACAAAAACAACAACAACCCTTACTTCTGACCTTCTGGCAACAAATTTGAGGGATTTTCTTGCCTCCTCAGGATGCCAGCCATAAGTTTTGGGGGCCCCAGGCTCTCCTCACTTCTGACAGGTAGGTGCTGGCTGCCAATTTGGGATTCTCATTACCCGCTTAGGTTTGATAATTTTCTAGAGTGACTCACTGGAAAATATTAGACTTACAATTACAGTTTTATTAAAGGAAAGAGATACAAGTGAAGATAAGCAGATTTGAGAGGGTCCCAAACATGGATTTCCATGTCCAAAAAAAGAGATGCACTGCTCTCTGAAGGAGTCTTGGTGTGATGCTATAGGATAAGCACTGAACTACTAATCCCAAGGTTTGTGGCTCAAATCCACTAGCTGCTTCTGGGAAACACACAGGATCACTATGAGTAGTAACTAACTCAGCAGCACTTAACAACAGCAACCGTCTCAAGCATCAGTACCTTTCCCCACCCAGGAAGCTTGGTGAGCTTCAGTGTCCAGAGTTTTTATTGGGGTTTCATTGCATAGGCATAATCTATTGCATCATTGCCTACACAGTTGGACTCAATCGTCAGCCCCTCTAACCTGAGGTCTGACTGATAACTGTGGGGTGACTCTGGCATTGCCAACCTTGATTCAACATGAATTTCTCCATTAGCATAAACCTTCAAAAGTAGTCTGGAGCTCTCATGGTTAACAAATACTCCAGTTACTGAGGTAATTCCCAAGGGTTTAGAGATTACCGTATCTTTTTTAAATTGGCATTTCTCTGATCTAGTGAAGTTGAGCATATTATGTTTGTTTTTAAAACAATATTTAATTTGTTTCCAGTGAAAATTTACGCAGCAAATTAGGTTCACAGTTACAAACAAGATACGTTTCTGACCATGTCTTTTAAGTGTATAAGTGGAATTTGCAGGTGAGTCATAATGCTGGTTATGTTCATACATTGTAGATGAGGTGCCCAAGGTTCTTAACTTTAATTTAGTGCTCATAGCCCTATTAGTGATTTAAAAGCTGTAAGAGCAGGAACTGAAGGTGATTGTGATAATTTGTTGCCGGTAGAGGTTGATTCATTCATTTAAAAGTGAGAGCAAGGGCAAGTAGCGGTTGTCTGTGGAGCTCTGGTGTGGCGCTGTGGGTTAATGCACTGGACTGTAAAGTCGGTTTGAACCTCAAAGTTGGAGTTTCAAGCTCACCAGCTGTTCCTCAGAAATCCTATACAGGGTCACTATGGGTTGGAACAGAATCGACTCGAAGGCACTTAACAACAACAACAGGGGTTGTCTGTAAGTCAGATATTCAGGTGTTCCTAACCAGGGACTTCCTCCTGTACTATACAAATTGTTCACTGGCATTGGTTACATTTTCCATAATGTGTTCATTCTCCTTAATCCCCTTCTGCATGTTTCACTTCCAGTAATCTCATTTCTCTATTTCATTGCCCTTTCATCTTTGCTTTAGAATAATTGTTGATTGTTCTCATATAGGTATTTTATTAAAAGTACACAGAAGCCACTGGTAATATTCTTTATTTTATGTGACAATTTGTTATTTAGCTAAAAGGTGACCCCAGGAGGTATTTTCAGTTCAAAGTTTATGGAGTATCTCAGGGCGATTTTCTCAGGGAGTCCTCTAATCTCAGACAGTTCACTACTAAGTCTGGATTTCTGAAGGATTTGAGTTCTGGTCTACATTTTTCTCCCTTTCTATCAGGAACCATTTATTGTGACCCTGATCAGAAGGTTGGTAATGGTAGCTAGGCACCATCAAGTTCTTCTGGTCTCAGGGTAAATGAGACTGTGGTTCACGTAGACTGTTAGTCCTGTAGACTTTGGTTTCCTTCTTTCTATAGGGGCTTCTGGTGTGGCGCTGTGGGTTAATGCGCTGGAGTGCAAAGTTGGTTTGAACTGCAGGGTTGATGATTCAAGCTCACCAGCCGCTCCTTGGAAACCCTATATAGGGTTGCTGTGGGTCAAAACCAACAACAACAAATTTTACTGAATGAGAAGAGACTGATAACTATCAGTCTTATGTAGTCACTGGTTGCTTGAAAGTCCTTAAGATTCTACATGTTACTAACTAAATTAGAATGTAGACCATAAACTAAGCATCTTAATCTTAACTGATTTGGCTTATGTATTTAGAGCTTCCGACCCCCAATGAGATGGATTGGCCAAGTGGCAGCATCGGTGGACTCAAGTGTGGCAACAGTAGTGAGGTTGGCCCAGGATCAGGCAGTGTTTCATTCTGCTGTGCATTAGGTCGCTATGGGTTGGTACCAACTCGATGGTACCTAACAACAACAACAGCATCATTTTTTTTTTTTTTCCTGTATAGAAATTGATGGTAGTGGAAACAGTTCAAATAAATACCTGTAATATTTGGCCAAAGTGGTATTGAGAGGAAAGTTCACTTCTCTACATTTATTTGTTCAGGAAAACTAAAATTAACATAAAGAAACACTAGAAAAGAATACAGATAAAGGCAGACTGGACTCAAGCGTGGCAACAGTAGTGAGGTTGGCCCAGGAGCGGGCAGTGTTTTGTTCTGCTGTGCATAAGGTCGCTATGAGTCGGTACCAACTTGATGGCACCTAACAACAACATACTTCATGTATTTTATGATATACATGGTAAACTCCACTATGCATACCATAAAGTAAACCTTAGAGTCCTGTTGTGACCTCAGGGTCATTTTGAACCACAAGGCTGGCAGTTCAAACCCACCAGCCATTCCTTGGAAACCATTTACAGAGTCACAGGGTCACTATGAGTCTGACCCGACTCAATGACAGTTAATAAAAATAACAACATTGTAAACCTCAATTAAATAAGGGGAAAAAGTAAAAGCAGAAATCATGAAATCAAAGGCATGAGACGATCATTAAAATGAAAACTTTTTTTATTTAAGATCTCTGGCATGCTCATTAAGAGAGATAAAAAATACAGTATGTAGGAATGATATAAAGAATATATAGCCACAAATTCAGATTTTAACAATTTACAGAAAAATTTTTTTTAATCTAATTCAGCTTTAATTTTATAAGTGGGGGCAGGGGAAAAGCTGTATAGGGAGAAATCCAGATTTCAACAAATATTTAAATTCTAAGTGTTTTGTTTTGTTTTTTCCCTGCCTCAAAGTCAGTCTAGACAGTGAGTTCCATATTTAGAAATTTCAGTAGAGGAAATCTTGTATTTTATTTCTCTACCTTCTTATTTCTTCTGCTTCTCCTTCCCTGATTCTACACCCCCTTCTACTCCCAACAGCAAAAAGAATGCTGAAAGTAAAAACACTGAAATTTGAGTTGGAGCCGTGAAATGGATCTCAGAGGTTACATATGGAAGGATATTGCTGAGTCCTGGTGTGGCACTGTGGGTTAATGTGCTGGACTGCAAAGTCATTTGGACTGCAAGGTTGGTGGTTCAAGCCCACTAGCCGCTCCTCGGCTATACAAGGTTGCTATGGGTTGGAACCTACTTAGCAACACTTAACAATAAAAACACCAAAATCATGTTAGACAGTAGCATGGTGGCTCCATAGGATAAGCACTGAACTGTAAACTGCAAAATCAGTGGTTAGAGCCCATCAAAAGCCTGTGGGAGAAAATGAGACTTTCTGCTTTCACAAAGATTTACAGCCTTGGAAACCTTATACAGGGTCACTATGAGTCAGAACTGACTAGATGACCCTTAACAATAACTGCATCTTGTTGAAGCCCCAAGGAATCCTGGTGGTGCTGTGGGGTAGGCCCATCTCTTAACAGCTTTCATAAAGTTTCCTTGCATATGGGTAAGGTCTTTCCTGGTTTACCTACCAGGAGACTCTAGCCAGGAAGCCCTTTTCTGATGGTGGTGGCTGTTGAGTCGATTCCAATTCTTAGCAACCCTATATAGGGTTTCCAAGGAGCAGCTGGTGGGTTTGAACTACTGCCCTTGTGATCTAGTGTTTATCCTGCAGTGCTAACTAGGATCTCATTATGTTATAGATGACTGCAATATAGAAGGAGTCAGGCAGTGCCAGGGAGAGGGAAGCCCATTTTTTGTCAGTGTAGCTTCTCCGTTAGTTACCTTTATCTTTTTGAATGCTGTTAGAAGTAAAATTTATGTGGTTAACTGAAGTTACTGCTACCCAGTTATAACATCCCACAGGGGAGTCTTTAAAATTGCCTGGGGAGAGATTTTGGTCCATCACAATGACTGGTTGGGGTGGGGTTGCACTGGCATGTGGTGCTTGGTGACCAGGAATGCTAAGCATCCTGTAGTATACAGGGCAATCCTTCACAGTGAAGAATTTTCCCACTCAGAAATGCCATTCATGCCTTTTGAAGTGACAAAAACTGACAGAAGTAGGTTCAAGAAGTAGAAAATCCAACCTTCTAAAATGGCACTAGGGTCAGATGAGTTTATTGCAGATTATCCAACAGATGATTTCTGTATAGGAATTCCTTGTTGTTAAGTGCAGTTGAGTCAGTTCTGACTCATTGCAACTCTGTATAGGGTTTCTAAGGAGCAACTGGTGGGTTTGAACCACCAACCTTGTAATTAGCAGTACAGTGCTGATGGATCCTATAGCACCACACACACCAGGACTCCATAGGAGCCCTTAGGTGGTATAGACTGGTAAGTGCTTGGCTTACCCAGAAGTACCTTGGAAGACAGGCCTGGTAATCTGCTTCCAGAAGGTTACAGCCATGAAAACCTTAAGAAGCACAGTTACACTCTGACACACATGGAATTGTCATGAGTCGGAAACACCAACAATTCCTATGTTAAACTGTTTCAGATGTTGTTGTTATTATGTGCTGTGGAGTCATAGCGAGCCTGCACAGAGTTCCCGAGGCTGTTAATCTTTACGGGAGCAGAACACCTCATCTTTCTCCCACGGAGCAGCTCATAGTTTCGAACTGCTGACATTGCGGTTTGCAGCCCGATTCATAACCACTACACTTCCAGAGCTCCTTGTTTCAAAATGTAGGGGAAAAAAATCATAATTGAGGACAGTGTTTCTCTTTTGTTACCACAATCATTTGTTTCTCTTTAGTGTTTAATTCTTTGTTCGCAGGACATTCTAGACATAGAATCCCACTCAGGGAAACAGTGAACAGCTTTCCAGATTTGATAGCAAATGGGAAAGTAACCAGGGAGCTCTAAAAGTCATGCTGTTTTTTGTAGTGCTAGTGCTTCTCTGCAGCATCCACTTATGTTTAGGTTCCAATGAACTAGTTACTTCTCCTAGGACTCAGATGGGTGATTTTATGAAGACAGTGATATATGTGGATTTTAGGGCCTTTTCTATAGTTAGTTGAGGCAGTAGGTAAACATGCAGTTATACATCTGGAAGTTTTTACTTGTAGTTGAGATCTCTGTACTTGGGACTGTGTACAGTGTATGTGGAAGTCCTGGTGTGGCTCCATCAGATAAGCACTCAACCTCAAGGTCAGCAGTTCAAACTCACCATCCACTCCTCAGAAACTATACAGAGTCGCTATGCATTGGAACCGACTCAACAGTACTTAACAACAACAAACAACAATTGTATGTAGACCTTAATCTTCTTGAAGAGCAGAAAATATTAATTTAGCTTCCCCCTCCACTTGAACAGCCAGAGTGCTGCCTATTCCCGAGTCTTTGGGGAAATTCTATAGTGGAAATCTTGACTTCTCCCTTTGCCAGTTTAGGATTGAGTTTTCTCAGGTGTGCTTCTGTATCTGCAAACTCTGAACTCAGGGCTACCTGCTGAGAGGAAGTCAATTATTCTGAGATGGGTGTGGTGAAGCAAGCAAGGTTTAATGCATACTAGTCCTGGTGTAGCATAGTGGTTACAAGTTGAGCTGCTAATCTAAAGGTCAGCAGTTCGAAGAAAGATGAGTCTTTCTGCTCCCGTAAGGTTTACAGCCTCCGAAACCCTGTACTAGGACTGTTGTTGCTGTTCAGTGCCATCAAGTTGTTTCTGACTCATGGAAACCCAGAAGCTGCTGGTGAGTTTGAACCGCCGACTTTGCAGTTAAACCGACCTTGCAGTCCAGCGCATTAACCCACAATACTACACCAGGACTGCTTCTACAGGGTCACTATGAGTCAGAACCTACTGGAGGACACTGAACAACAACAGTTTGCAGGAGGCCGAGGGACTGCATGTCCTCTAAAGCCTGCCTCCCTGAGGACATGGGAAAGAAGGGTTTATTTATAGGGATCTGGGGCGTGGGAGGGGTCTGAGGAGTTTCAGGAACTGCATTTCTGTAATAGCCCTCAGAGTAGTGGTTACCTACTGAGTTATATATAGGCAAATATAGGTAAGGGTTGGTACTAATGATCCCTTTACTTGCAAGATGGAGGAGATTTAGCCAGCTGTGGCTTCATTTTTATGTGGAGTCCTACTTATAAAATTTTGCTGGTTTTCTTTCTTTGGGTACTCTATTTTTCCAGGCTTATACCTTAATGGTATAGCCTAAATCCTCTTTTTACTCTCAATTTAGTGACATTTCAAGAATGAGAGAAATAGGCACTACCATCATTTTGTTTTGTCTTTTAAAAATACATATAGCACAACATTTGCCAGTTCAGCATTTTCAGGTGTCTAATTTACTGAGGAATCCAGGTGTGGTGCTGTAGGATAAGCACTAAGCCATAAGGTTGGCAGTTCAAACCACTAGGCACTCCTCGGAAACTCTATACAGGTTCCCTATAACTTGGAATTGACCTGACGGCCTTAGTAACAATAATTTACTGATGTCAATTACATTAATCATAATGTTCATCTATGACCATAAACAGAAATTCACTGCTTCCTAAACATTACTCTCCCATTCACTATCCCTTCACCCCGATAACTATACCCACCGATTGTTATGCAAATGAAGGAAGACCACATCAGATCACAAAATAGAGGATGAATGAACATGTCATTACATAACTGTCAAATGCCATCTTTATAATCTTCAGATCATATCATTATATAACTGCCAAACCACTGAGAAGGCCAAGCCAAGTTGACACATAATCATCACAGCCAACAACACACTTGTATTTTGTCGTTCATTACTGCCAAATGTACATTGTTAATGTAAAAATAGTTGGATAATATAATTTTCACTATTCACATTGCAAGAATAATTTTTCATAAGGGTCAGCATGAGGCTAGGTGGAGGTAGAAATGTCCCAATTGTCCAACTTCTGTACCATTCCATCATTTCTGACATTAACTACTCCTCTTCTCAGTACTCTCCCCTTCCATCTTTAGGTTCCATAATTAATTGCAACATCTCATAGAACTCATGAACCGTCAAGGAAATGTTCACACCATTGTGGAGGTTGGCAAGTCCCAAATCCATGATTAATCAGTAGTCTGGAGGATTCTCACTCGTGTGGCTGCAGGGACTGACACACCCAAATTGGCAGGTCAGGTGACAGACCGCTGGTTCACAAAGCTCATCACAACATTAGGGTGAGTCAGATCAGATGATAGGCAGCTTGCTGTCACAAGAATTGGAGGTCAGACGAAGATAAGCTAGATGCAAGATCCAAAGAAAGAATTCCATGGATGTAGACCACACCCCCAAAGACACTAAGGGTAATGGCTTGAATTACATCTTCTATTAAGGCATGGACTCAAGATACATCCCACCCTAACCTACCTCTTTAATATACAGGTCAAGTCTCTTCAAAAGGGGACTATAACCACAGACATAGAGGCTAGGATTTACAATACATCACAAAACAACTACATACAGCTAGTTGTTGTTTTTGGGTACAGTCGAGTCAGCACTGCACAGCAGAACAAAACACTGCCCGATCCTGGGCCAGCCTCACTACTGTTGCCACGCTTGAGTCCATCAATGCTGCCACTTGGCCAATCCATCTCGTTGGGGGTCTTCACCTTACCAAATATGGTATTCTTCTCCAGTGACTGGTCCCTCCTGACAATTTGCCAGAAGAAAGCCTTTTAGAATGCTGTAAATGCTGTAGATCTTAATCTTGTTGATGATGATTACACAGGTGGACACAAAGTTTAAAACACTGTTATACACTTGATATCCATACATTTACCTGTATGGTAAGTACCCTCAGCAAGATGGATTAACACAATAGCTGAAACAATGGACTCAAACATAGGAACGATTGTTAAGGATGGCGTAGGACTAGACAGTGTTTAGTTCTGTTATACATGGGATCTTATGAGTTGGAACCAACTCCTCGGAACTTAGCAACAATAATGACTAATAACATTGAGCATCTTTTCATGTGCTTGTTGGTCATTTGAATATCTTCTTTTATGAAATGTCTGTTCAAATCCTTTGTTCATTTATTTATTAGATTTTTTTTTTTTCTTACTATGTTGTAAAAACTGTATCAATTCACCAACATTCCCTGGAAGTCTAGGCTAGCTTTTCCAGGTAGATTCCAAGGCTTGAGTTTAAGTACCTTTCCTAAAGGCAAAATATGTAAATGTAAGTTAGGCTTTAAGTCTTAATCTTCAGTTGCTTCTCCTACTCTCACCTTTTTGCCTTACAAGAGCCCCTACCGAAAGCCCTGATGTCTAAACCTGTCTTTCTGTTACTAATTTGTTTCTGAATGAGAATAGTTCACTTTTCTTTCCATTATGGAAGAAGTCCAAGCCTTGTGAACTATGAATCTATGTTTCGTTTCACCAAATGTGTTGTCAGCCATTTATAGACAAAAAAATTATGTGGGCCACTGTAGAAAATACCAAGATTAGTAAAACATAAAGGGGATGCACTTCATGTAAAATAATCAAAACAGCAGAATATGTTAGCTTTTATATAATATAAAACTGGTATAAAAGTAATTTGGGAATTGAAAAGAGGGGTGTATTATGTCAGTGTAAGAGATCAGGGATGTCTTTATGAAGAAAGTAGCATTTTATATGATCCCTAAACTCGAGAATTATACTTGATAGAAGTAAGAGAAAGGAGAGGACATTCCAGACAGAAGGAGTGGCATAAACATCAGTAAGGCATGGGAAATGATAGAGAACTTGAAGATTGGTACGTAATCCAGTTTGGCTGGAGCAAAGGGAACTAGTTATAGAGTATTGGATCTCAAATGTCAGTCTTTGTTCGTAAGACAATGCTATATAGTTGAAGCTGTTTGAGTGGGGTGACAGAATAGAAGCCACATTTTAAGAATATATAATTGTGGAGTCTTAGATTACAATTGGCAGAGACTAGAGTCAGAGAGATCCTGAAGTCAAGAGACTTCAAGGAGTCGCTGGAAGGTAATTGGAGCCCAAAATAGGAGGACACCATGGAATTATAGGAAGGAGACTATAAATGGTGAGGTAATGTCAAAGTAGAATTAACAGGGCCTTACAACCAAACATGGGAGAGTGAGAGGAGAAGGTATTGAGGATGATTCTGAGGTTTTGAGGTTGGTTGATTAGGAAAATAATTGTGTATTTAACAGAAATAGGGAATTGAGAGAGGGTCATATTTGAGGGAACATGTAAGTTTAATTTTGAAAATGTCGAGTTTGCCGTATTTCAGGTATTTGGTGAACATCCAGGTCAAAGGCACTCAGTGTTGCTAAGTGCTGTAGAGTCAGTTTCGACTCATAGTGACCCTGTATAGGTTTTCCAAGGCTTTAAATCTTCATACTCAATAGACGTTTAGAAATGTAGGTCTGATGTTTAAGAGAGATGTTGAGATTACAAACGTAACTCATGAATCATCTAAGTGGAGGGAATGGTTAGCATACAGAGAATTCATTGCTGAGGAAATTCTAGAGAGATGAGAACACAATTTATATTGAAGGGTACAAGGGAAAGAGAGAGAAGGTACCTGTGATAGTGCAGTACCTTAGAACCCAAGGCTAATGTGATGACAAAAGCAAAGTAACTGTGGTTTAAACAGGATAGACTCGATGGCACTTAACAACAACAAAGTAGAAGTCCAGAAGTAAGAAATTCTGGGCTAATATGACAGCTTCATGACTGTCAAGGACCCAGACTGTTCCTTGGTTCAAGCTCTCAGAACAGTAAGGAAGAAATGGGAGAAAAAGGGCATTTTAAAGACAGTTCCCAGAAATTATACTTACCACTTTCACTTATAGCCCTATTTTGGGCTCTAGTTACCTTCCAGAGCCCCATGTCCAGAACTTGGTCGTGTGGATACATCTAGATACAAAGAAGACAGTCTTTATTCTAGTTGGCTGTGACCCTGTCTCAAAATCCCATAGTTAAAGAAGAAGAGAAAAGTGGTTTTGAGGGGCAACCATCTTTCACACCAAGGTAAAAGAGTTTCAAAGAAGAAAAGTGCAAACTGTCAAATGCTATAAGATGATCTAGAATGATGAAGACTAGAAAAAGGATCAGGCAATTAGTAGACCGTTGCTGAATTTTAGGCAGGGAGGTACTTCTCTGAGGCAGGTGGGAAGAGATGGGATGACCCCTCAAAGTTTGGTAGTTAAAAGAAGTTTGCTTGACCTCAGTCCTCTCAGAAAAGTTGGTGTGATTATTATCCTCCATGAGTACAGGCACTCTGAGTTAAGATGACAGTGGAAAAAGAGCCAAGGAAATGAGGAATAATTGATCTTTTGGGGTTATCATAATTCCCAATAAATAAATAAATAAATAAAAGAATGGTTGAGCCTTATAGTCAGGCTTGAGTTTGAATTCTTGCTCTCCCACTTAAGGTTGTTGATGTTGAGGAAGTCATTAAACATCTTTAAGCCTCAGTTTCTACATGTAGTAGAAATTCTAGTTCTTAACCTCATTGCTGTTGGGAATATTGCAGACAAAATGCTTGGCACAGTGCCTGACACAGAATAACAACAGATAAAACCAAACCTGCAACGGAGTCAATTCCGACCCTATAGGAGAGGGAAGAACTGCCCCATAGGGTTTTCAAGGCTGTAGATCTTTATAGAAGTAGACTGCCACATCTTTCTCCATGGAGCAGCTGGTGGGCTCAAACTGCCAACCTTTCAGTAGCAACTGAATGCTTTAACCACCGTGCCACCAGGAATCCTTACATAATAACTGGTGGTATTGGTGGTTGTGTATTGTCAAGTCGGTTTTACTTCCAAGGCTGTAAACCTTTATGGAAGTGGAAGCTCTTATCTTTCTCACGTGGGGAGAGACTGATAGATTTGAACTACTGACCCTGCTGTCAGCAGCCCAGTTTATAATTCATTACACTACCTGGGCTCCTTGCTATTGTTAGGTGCTATCCAGTCAGTTCTGACTCATAGCAACCCTATGCACAAAAGAATGAGACACTGCCCAGTCCTGCTGCAGCATCTTCACAATCATTGCTTCGCATGAGCTCATTGCTGCTGTCACTGTGCCAGTCCATATCCTTGAGGGGGGTGGGGGGGGTGGGGAGCTTCCTCTTTTTCACTAACCCTCCACTTTACCAAGCATGATGTCCTTCCTCAGGTACTGATTCCTGCTGATACTGTATCCAAGTGTGGTGAGATGAACTGCCTTCTAAGGAGCATTCTGGCTGTACTTCTAACAACACAGATTTTTTGTTCCTGTGGGAGCTTTGTTCTTTGCCAGTGACTTCAGTGCACCTTGGACTTTTCCTTTCAGTATCATTTGCTACATTTTGAAATGGTTGAACCTTAACCTTTTCTTTTTCATAGAGTGATTGTGTGTTTCTTCTACTTTCTTTTGATACTTTGTACAGCATTCAGTATTTTGTCACTTTGCTCTTGTTATGTCATCAAGTTGGTTCTGACTAATAAATAGCAATCCTGTATAGGGTTTCCAAAGAGCAGCTGGTGAGCTTGAATTGCCAACCATGCAGTTCAAACTAACCTTACAGTCCAGTGCATTAACCCACAGAGCCACACCAGGACTCCAATATTGCAAGTTGAGGCTTGAATTTTCTCTTCAGTTTTTTCAGCTTTAGAAATGGTAAGCGTGCTCTTCCCTTTGGTTTTCTAACTCCAGGTCTTCACACATTTCATTATAATACTTGGTTTTGTCTCCTAATAAATGGTAGTTGTTGGAAGGCAGCTGAGAGGTGAAGGCGGTAGAGGACTCAATCAGTTTTTTCTTTAGTATTCAGCATTCATGCTTGACATGCCAGTAGCTGGAGAAGAGAAAGCTAATAATTTTGAATACTCAGTGTTGGAACTGGCAGAAGATCAACGTGAATAGGATGGTAAATGTTCTTTCTATTGTTCTTATGTAACGTCAAGTAGATTCCGACTCATAGCGACCCTGTGTAAGGATTCTGAGGAGCAGCTGGTAGATTTGAACTGCCGACCTTATGGTTCAAATTGACTTTGCAGTCCAGTGATTATCTTACAGCGCCACACCAGACACAGTTAAATAATCATAGCTTGGAAACTGATCCAGGCAGAACTGGCATTTTGAAGTACAAGGAAATTTGAGGGGCCAGAGGTGCAAGCACAAGCAGTGAATACCATTTTCAAGAAGAGTTTAAGGATTTGGGGTAGGTATAATAAAAGGAGATGCTCCAAGGACCAAGTCAGTGTAGAATAGGAATGAGTCCCAAACCTGGACTGTCCTCATGGGAGATGAGGCAAGTGTAGTTCATTGCCTATAGTATTCTTTCTCTACAGCACTGTTACATGTGACCCTGAACCAAACTCACAGCTTCACCCTGTTCTGTATCTCTTCTGGCATTCAGGATGTATTTTGTGTGGTTTAGAGGAGGCACTTAGAAGAAACCGTATGAAACTTTAAGAGTCATATGGGGATCTTGTTAAAATGTAGATTCTTGTTCACTGTATCTGGGTTGGAAATGTACATTTTCAGCAGACTTCAACCAGTTTAAAGTCTTGAAAGAAACCAGTCTCCTTTGCTGAGTCAGGAAAAAGAAAACTAGCTGTGTGCCATGTTAGCATGAAGAGCAGTTCAGAAATGATTGTAAATGGAAAATGATGATAATGATAGCATCAACTGTTTACTAAATGCTTCCTATAGACCAGTTATCTTGCTGAGTTCATTTACTTTGATTATATCATTGAATGTCTCAAGACAAATTTTCAGGGCAGAGGCTATTTTTATCCCTCTAAATAGATGAGGAAGAAGAGGTGTTAAGTGTTAGAGCTGGGATTTAAACTCTGTTTGAACCCAAAGCCTGTGCTTTAGCCATGAGGCTAAACCCTTACATCAGAAGCCCTTCTACTATTTGCATTCTTAACATCATAGAACTGGAAGGGACACGGAGAGGTCATCTAATCATAGCGTCAAACCTTATTAAAATCTCAAAGCCCTAGAGAATGCACTCAGCCCCTCGTTTGTTTTAAATAATATTTTATTGTGTTTTCAGTAAAGGTTTACACAGCAGTTTAGTTTTCTATTCAACAATTTCTATATCTTATTCAACAATTTCTACACAAGTGATTCATTGACATTAGTTACAGTCTTCACAATGCATGAAATTCTCATCATTTTCATTCTGGTGGTTCCATTTCTATTAGTTTCCTTTCCTGCTTACATTTTCATCTTTGTTTTAAAGTAATTGTTGACTGTTTGGTCTTTTTATAGTTGAGTTTTTAAAGGAACACAGTACATATGGTTGGTATTCATTCTTTTTAGAGCCAGTTGATCATTTGGCTACTAGGTGACCTCAAGGAGTCTAGGTGTGGCACTGGAGAATAAGCAAGGTCGGCAGTTCAAACCCACCAGCCACTCCTCAGAAACCCTATACGGGCTCGCTATGAGTCAGAACCGACTTGATGGCACTCAACAACAAGATGACCTGAAGGGTTGGTTTCAGTTCATGGTTTCGAGAGTATCTCAGGGCAGTTGTCTAGGGGACTCTTTCCATCTCAGCTAGTCCACTAAGTCTACTTTTCTTGTTTGTTTTTGCAGGAATTTGAGATTCTCTTCTACATTTTTCTCTGCTTCTATTAATTCCCGTGTATTGTAGCCCTGAAACATTATTAATGATAGCTGGGCATCATCCAGTTCTTCTGGTCTGAGGTTAGATGAGGCCAGGGCTTATGCAGAAACTATTTTTTGAAAGAAGCCCAGAGAAGAAGAGTCACATGACAGACTAGTCCATAACAGGACTGGGCTTCAACTTGAACCTCCTTAGTGCCAGTCTAGCTCTTGTTGGACTAGTAAGGACTCTTGATCTGTTTGCCTTAACCAGATCTTAAACAAACAAAACCAAATGCAGTACCACTGAGCCAATTCCCACTTATAGTGACCCTATAGAACAGTGCTATTGTTGTTGTTGTTAAGTGCTGTTGAGTCAGTTCCTACCCATCGCGACCCTGTATGGGATTTCCAAGGAGCAGTTGGTGAGCTTGAACCACAGACCTTGTGGTTCAAACCAACGTTGCAGTTCAGTACATTAACCCACAGCACCACACCAGGACTCCATAGGACAGCATAGTCTCTAGCAAATATCTGAATAATGGAATCAGTCAGTACCTTCCTACTGGGGAAAGCAGGATAGCACTCTAAAGCAGCCAACTATTTAGGGACTCTGGACACAACATGATTTCTGATGCTCAAATAGTGTCTAGGCAATTTGGGACTTCCAGTCTTAATGGAATAAAGAAATCAGAACAATCTGGAAAATTGAAATACCCCAGCCTCCTCTTCTGGGTCCAAGGACTGTGTTGACTTAGCAACTCCCACATGAACTGAATTTCTCAGTCCCATTTTAAATGGGCAGAGGTGACTGAAAATGTGTAAATGTTAAAATGTTATTATTCAAAAGTCCTTGAGATCCCCATGGATCATCATGGCAATTAAAATGCAGCACAGAAGACCCCTTGCTCCAGCATTTCACAGAATAAAAGGAAAATGAACATACAAAATGAATAAAGATTGAAAGTTGAGGGGGCTGGGAATTAGTACACCACGGTGTCCTCGTTAGTAGAGCAGCTGGCCTTGATGTGTTGGGAGAACAAAGAAGGCACTCCCCATGTCCCACTAGCTCCTTGGTTCTTTCCTAGAAGTGTTGATTGTGAGGAGTATTAGAAGCTGTGTATTTCCATAGGTTGAAATGCACTGCTTCTCATTAGAAGGTAAGATGTTCCCTGGGCACAAAGTTTCATGTGTCTGCCTTTTCTAATGTATTTCCACTTCTCTTGCTTTTCCTTCAGCACTCAACTCAAAAGCTACCTTTTAAAAGAGCCTCTGGTTCCAAGTTAATCATATGTTCCATTCTGTTCACCATGGGTTTTCATCAATAATCTGTTGATTTTTACCTTGTAAGCGTCCTGGTGTGACACTGTGGGTTGATGTGCCAGACTACAAGGTCAGTTTGAACTGCAAGGTCAATGGTTCAAGCTCACCAGCCATTCTTTGGAAACCCTATACAGTGTTGCTATGAGTTGGAACCGACTCTACTGCTCATGACAACAGCAACATTCTAGTTTGTTGGGTTTTTTTCCTGTACATAACTGTCTCTTCCAATAACTGGTAACTCCATTGAAGTAGTCCATGCATTGTCATCATCTTTATATTTCCTGAATGTCCCATGAGAATAGATACCTTGTACACACTTATTGATGGAATGTTGTTGTTATGTGCCGTGAAACCGGTTCTGACTCATAGCAACCCTGTACAGGGTTTCCCAGGCTGTAAATCTCTATGGGAGCAGAAAGCTCCCTCTTTCTCCCACGGAACAGCTGGTAGTTTCGAACTGCTGACCATGAGATTAGCAGCCTGATTCATAACCTCTATGCTTTCTGGAGCCTGTCTTAGAGTTTCTCACCTTAGCGCTTTCTTCTCTTCCATCCTCCTACTGTGTAGAGTTGTAAGGATGATGGCGATAATGGGTATTTGTAAAAAAGAAAATAGGTATTTTCATGTACATTGTTTTTGATGGTCCTCGTGACAGAGCTGTGAGAGGGAAGAAATAGGGAACAGTTTGTTTCATCTGTGAGCAAACTATACTGTTATGGACCCTCTGTGGAGGATAACAATAATGTCTATTGAAAATTGAGCATATGCCAACATGGAGGTAAATGCTTATCACTTAATTATTAATTCTCACAATTCTAGAAATATGTACTGTTAAATTCCACCAAGTTACAAATGAGAATACTGAGGCACAGAGAAGTTAAATAGTTTGCTCCAAGTATATTTGCTTAACTAGTTCATTGCATTTAACACCTAGTCCCTAAGATACTATTCTGATTATACTATACTGTTGAAGAAGGTGGACACCATTGATTAGGTTTTTCATCACTCACTGATTTGCCAGGAAACTTGAATATAATGTTTTTATGGGAAAGAAAACATCAGCTTATTAAGACCCTGAGGTACTGAGACCAGAAGAACTGGATGGTACCTAGTTACTGTTATCAAACATTTCAATTGGGAACACAATACATGGATTTTGATAGAAAGGGGCAAAATGTAGAACATAAGTTCAAATTCCTAAAGACTCCAGACTTGCTGAATCCATTGAGGTCAGAGGAACTCCCCAGATGCCCTGGGATACTCTTCAAACCTTGAACTGAAACTATCTTTAAACTAAAAAGCAGTTTAGAATGCCACTCTTACGTATTGTGCTCTTTTGAAAACATATCAGTATGAGTTGTTGTTGTTGTGTGCCGTGGAGTCAGTTTGGACTCATAGCAACCCTGTACAGGATTTCCAAGGCTGTAAATCTTTATGGGAACGGAAAGCCTCATCTTTCTCCCACGGAACAGCTGGTAGTTTCGAACTGTTGACCTTAAGG
Organism: Chrysochloris asiatica; assembly: GCF_000296735.1. Lineage (NCBI taxonomy): Eukaryota > Metazoa > Chordata > Mammalia > Afrosoricida > Chrysochloridae > Chrysochloris > Chrysochloris asiatica. The sequence goes on from NW_006408556.1 coordinate 3,531,824, forward strand.
TTCGCAGCCTGATTCATAACCACTACGCTACCAGAGATCCTTACTGGTATGAGTACAAAGGTACAAAAGTAACTCATAAAGTATATATGAAAAGTTTGGTGAACAGTGACTCTAAATTAATGGGGTGAAACAACTAGAGCAGAAGTAACAAGAATGTTGACACAATATGAAGATTGTAGCCAGCGTCACTGAACAAAATGTGGGTAAAAATTATTAAATGCAAGAATGTTTTATGTGCATATTTTCATTTTAAAAAAAGGTTCTTATATCCTGAGAAGCTTCTCAGATTCCAAGATGTCTTTCCTAAGGAATTACGCCCCTTTCTTATACTCCATACAGTCTACAATATTGGTAGATTATGGTTTCTGTAATGGGATTGCTGCCTTCAGAAATTGTTCATCTTCACATGTTCACATCTGTCTCGTTCGTTGTTGATGTCTGGCATGAATGAGTTGCTGTCTCACAGGACCACCATTGTCTGCTAACACAGCAGGAGTCAGAACATTGGCTGTGGCCTGGGTTCTGGGCTCCACCCAGGCAGTGTGAGCCAGCCTGCTTTCTTCTGGACTGTGGTATTTTTTTATTATTGGGTTAGCACTCCCTAAATTTTTTTTTTTAAATAAGATGCTAGAAGCTAACAATGCAAAAGAGAAGGAGCTTATGGTGCTATTACTAACGTTTGTCTTCTTGCATTCAAATGCAATCAGAGGGACTTTGGCCTTGAAAATATACTTACAAAAAAAAAAAGCAAACAAAAAATTCATTGCCATGGAGGATTTCCGAGACTGTAAATCTGTGGGAGTAGACAGCTTCATCTTTCTCCCACTGAGAAGCTGGTAGGTTTGAACCACCCTCTTTGTAGTTAGCTTATCTCACAGCACCACCAGGACTCCTTAAGAATATTCTCTTGATGGTGGTGGTGTGTTATTGAGTGGGTTCTGACCCTGTATAGGGTTGCTGAGGCTGTAAATTTTTATGAGAGCAATAACCCTCTACACCACTGAAAACATTTTCTTAGAGGTGGAAAATTTTGCAGCCTGGTTAACTCTATCATCCTATCCAAGGATGTTATTTTTCTTGACCCACTCTAAGATGGTCATGTGTCATCCTTGTGTTCCCACCATGCAATATCACATACAGCTTTGTGCCAGCTGCCATATGTGATATTCATAGTCATGAAGTCTCAGCTTCCCAAGGCCTGAGTTAAACTGTATGGAACTCCTATGATTTCAACATTCTTCCCTAGAGAAATGGTTCAAGTTGTTCAGTGCTTGGACCTGACCTCTGGGGTGTGAGGTTTATGAGTTGGGGATGTGAAAGTCCTGATGTGGTCAAGTGTTGAGGAGAAAGAGGCCACAGTTCATACTTCTGGACTCCTGAGGATAAGTAATCAAAGCTATAAAGTGAAGCTAATTGGCTGGCCCCTCTGCAGTCTCTGTAGACTTGGCAGACCCTTCAGGCTATGAAAACTGAGCAACCCTTCTTCAGAGGGTGGGGAGATGGACTCATTGTGAGAGCTAGTTGTTTACATCCTCCCTTAAAGACTATATCTGGGAAGAACCAATATTGTGGGACACTAGCATCATGCATGGGCAATAGACACTGCTTTAGCACATCATCTCTGTGAAGTGTTGCTCGTTTGGCTCCCTTCCTCACTTGACTATCCATTTCAGTTGTGGTACTGAGCTTCAGGAAGGGGCCCTGGGGCTACACGTATGCAGATGAGGAAGAGATAAAGCTATCCAGGCAGCAATAGGAAAGGAACCCAGGCAGAGCTCTGCAGTGCCTTCTGAGGGGTGTGGTGGAGACTTGGAGTCTCCTCACTATCTCTCTCAGCCCACTTGTAGAAACTGAGGCCCAGAAAGATGAAACCACTGCCAAGGTCACACAGCTAGAGAACAGCACAGTCAAGACCAGAACCTGGTCTTCACATCTCTAGGTTCAAGTCTTTCCTACTACCCTTGGGTAAACCACTAAAACCCTATGGGCCTCAGGTTTCTCATCTGTAAAAATAATAGAGCTCAACCCTTTCAGTTCTAAGACTCACTCTCTCATCTCTGAATAATTCTTGCAAGCATTGGACTAGGAAGATATTTGGTGTTTGTACTACAGATTCAAACTAAAGGCTGGATATTAGCTTTGAAACGTTAAGTTGGTGCTTGACATAGTATCTCTATCTTGATGCTGTGGGTTAAAATCTTTAATGGGATGGAGTTCATTTGGAGAAAACCTGTGGGTGTCCCTGTAGTGCTGATTTTGGACTCTGATTTGGTCAATTCTTTATGCTACTTCAGGGCAGAGGTATTTGATCTCTCGGGTGAGTGTACAGTAGTAGTTGGCCTCATGAGCCAGTAGTGTCAGATTTCTAGGATGGTAGGGAGGTCTTAAAAGAACTGCAACTTTTTCGGTTAGTTCTGTTACTTTTTTTCCTCAGAAATGTCTTCTGGCTCGCCCTCTTGGTCATTTGTTTGAAATATTCTCTCTTCCTCGTGTGAACTAAAATTGTATGTTGTCTCTGGGGCATGGTGAGTTTGTTGTATTTGTATAAGCTAACAGTGCTGTTATTGGACTTGGGGCGGGGAGGGGAAAGGGGGAATTTCTGGTCGGTTCCTGCAGTTCACGGAGCTTGTGAGGTTATTTGGGAAGGGATGTGATAGCAGAGTTCCTGGCCCTAGGTGGAGTTCCTATTGACTTTGATGTTATCTATATTCAGAGCACTCAATCCGGAAGTATTTCATGGGGGTCCTTGATGGAGCTGGTTTCAGTGTCTTGTTAGGACCACAGGGAAGCTGGGAGCAGGGTGACTGGTTCAGTGCTCATCTAGAGGTTTTGAGGATTTTGTAGGTCTGGAACAGAGCCCACCTGAATCCAGGCACCAAAGTGGTGCAGCTAGCCCCCAATCACATGGCTCCAAACTCCTGGAGAGGAGGGTCTGCTATGGGGAATGAAGGTGGGAGCTGGCCTCACTTCTGGTCACCAGGGAGCATCAGGAAAAAGAAGAAATAACACCTTTTCTTTTGCCCATGCAAATCTGCTCTGCCAGGTCTCCCTCCGCTGACAAAGCTGCTCTAGATGCTTAGGGTTGTCAGTGAATTTATGTTAATAAGTGGGGAACAGTGCAGAAAAGGAGAGTGAAAAATGGTTGTACAACTGGAATATCATTGTCACTAAACTGTATATGTGGAAACTGTTGAATTGATGTATGTTTTCATGTGATTTTTCTCAATAACCATAACAAAGCAATAAAATTTAAAAGGGAATAAAAAGTCCTTCTAGTTTAAAAAAAAAAAAAAAAAAGAACTGCAACTGTCTTCAGTGGATCAACTAAGGTAAAACTTAAACAAATATGAGCAGCTGGGAGGCTTTGGACGGAGTGAGATGTGCACATTCTCCAATTTAAAAAAAAAATGGAAAAGAAAGAAAAGTCTGTGCTCTCAGAGGAAGGAAGGATGAGGCGTGGAACTCTGCGGAAGGAAGCAGTGGTTTCTCTGCTGGTTTGTTTTGCACTTTCAGTAGAGGAATTCCAGAAGTCGCAGGTTGTGGATCATGACCTCCATTTTTGTTTTTCCCTGTTGCTGCTTGCCAAAGGAAGGGAGGGCGGGTGGCTCTAAATAACACTTTGGCCTTTATGGAAATGTATCAGATGTTCCAGGAGTGAGTCTCGCTTGCTCCTGCTTGCTGGCTGCCGCTCTGGCTCTCACTCTTGCTCTCTTGCACTTGTACTGCTTGTTCACTCGCTCTCGCCTCACTGTGTCCTTTCTGGAGGGTATAGTTAGCACTTCTCCTCGCCTTATATAGCAAGGTCTGGTCGTTACTGGTAACAGAAATCTACCCACAGGGCAGGCTGCCAGATAGCATTAATCAGGCCAGTGTTTGGAATTTCATAAATGCTCCGACTTTGGGTCCACATTGGACATTAAGAACAATACAAAACTGTTTTCTTCTTTCCTCTCTTTCCTCGTGCTTCTCTCTCATCTCCCTAGCCTGTCCAGCTTTTTCTGTCTTTTCTCTAGGTTGGACTTCCTCTGCCCTGCCGTACACTCACTGCACTGGAACTTGGTTGATTTCTGCCACGTTTAATTTTTTATTTCTCTGTCTCTCCGTCCACTCCAAGACCACAGGCGGAGTAGCAGCAGCCGGAGCCAGGACTCAGCAGAGGGACAGGACGGGCAGGTCCCAGAGCAGTTCTCAGGTCTCCTCCACGGCTCCTCCCCGGTCTGCGAGGTTGGCCAGGACCCTTTCCAACTGCTCTCTGCCACTGACCCAGGCAATCCAGAAGAGTTGTTGTCACCGGTTGCTTGCCACGAGACCAGCATGCAGCTGGAGGAGGGGGGCATTCACGCTCCCGGAGCCTCCCAGCCCAGTGCCCTGGACCAGAGTAAAAAAGTGGGCTACCCCACAGGCCTGCCCACCTCCAGCAGCCAATTGCACCCTGAAACTTTGACTCCTACAGCATCTCCACACCCTGGTGGTGCTGAGGAAGAAGGAGACCGGAGTGGGGCCAGGAGCCGAGCCCCTCCCACCAACAGACCCAAAGCTGAACTCAAACTCAGTCGTAGCTTGTCCAAGTCAGACTCTGATCTCCTGACGTGCTCACCCACGGAGGACGCCACAATGGGGAGCCGGAGCGAGTCCTTGTCTAACTGCAGCATTGGGAAGAAGAGACTGGAAAAGTCACCTTCCTTTGCTTCAGAGTGGGATGAGGTAAGGCCGATATGACGTCACAGAGAGCTGGGTTGTCTGCAGCCCCCCCCCCAATGCTCCCCTACATGCCAACTCCTGGAACCAGGATCGGTGACCAGGATTGCCCTGGTTCCTTTGCGCCATGGTTAACATGTTTTTGACAACTATGAGGGAGGCAAGCAAAAATAGTCAGGGTAGCGGGTTTTACTGCCTGGGTCACAGAGGACAGATCCTTTAATGGTTAAACTTAAGGGTGGAGCCCCTAGCTGAGCATGGCTGAGGGAGGGGCAAGTTCCTAGAAATGACATGCTGTTTGAAAATACTTGGATCCCTTCAGAAGAGTACTTCCTATGAGTCTTTCAGGATGAAGAGGGAAGATCTCGGTTAACTATAGGGGAAGGAGATTTTGGGAAAGGGGGCACTGAAAAGGGCTTTTCTGTTTTTCTTGTTTTTGATCTTCCATGATTATTCTGTGTTCCTCTGTTGACCAAATGCCTCTCCCAGCAGAAGTGTCTTGCCCATCCCACATTCCTGGGCTAGTGAGGCAGTGGGCTAGGTGGCTCAGGAAACAAGGAGAGAAAGTTGTTTGAAGAGTGAGATCGAGATCTAAGCCCTTCCATTGCTATTGTTACAGGATAGTTGGAAATATGTTTACTCAAATATCTCTACAGTGACCAGTGAGACATCTTATTAGGCAGAAGAATGTGTTTCTCAAAAATTGGTAAACACTCAGGGAATGTTAAAGTGCTACCCTGCAAGAGCCTTGCTAAGAGGAAGCAGTCTTTGAAGTGGACTGAGTCTATCTCCCAGGAACACTTTAAAGAGATGAATTTAGATCTCCAAGAGGAGGGGAAGAGTACAGCTGACATGGCCATTTGAACAGTCTGTAGACTAAATAGCCCTACCCAACTCTATTCAGGTTGCAGCTGCAAAGTTATATAAACCAAAGTCAATCCCATCCTCAGATGGGAACTGGGTGGGGGCAATTCCTCCAGCTCAGTTGTCTCCAGATAAGATGAAGTTGAGGGCTGTTAGAGTCAGAGGAATCTTTTGCAAAAGGAAATTTTTGCTATTTAACAAGGTTTGGAGAGCCTAGACAAGATGCCAGGTTCATAAAGAAAAATCCGTATGAGTGTAATAGCTCCTGACCCGGGTAGGAACAGTGCACTCTTTTTCAAAACACAAGTTTTACTGATTTACAGTCAAGTATAGAAGGAGCTCTGGTAGCATAGTGGTTACAAATCGATCTGTGAACCGGAAGGTCAGCAGTTTGAAACTACCAGCTGTTCCACGGGAGAAAGATGAGGCGTTCTGCTCCCGTAAAGATTTACAGCCTCGGAAACCCTGTACAGGGTCGCTATGAGTCAGAGCTGACTCCACGGCACACAGCCACCACCATAGAACCCTATACAGGGTCACTATGGGTCTGAACCGACTCGACGGCACTCAACAACAACAACATAAAATAAGGCAAGGAGTTCTGGTAGTGTAATGGTTACGGATAGGGCTGCTAACCTCAGGGTCAGCAGTTCAAAACTACCAACTGTTCCACAAGAGGAAGATGAGGCTTTCTGATCCTCTAAAGATTTATAGCCTTGGAAACCTTGTACAGGGTCTCTGTGAGTCAGAACCAACTCCGTGTCATATAACAACAACATAGGATAAGGCAGACTTCTAGTGTGGCACTGTAGGATCAGCACTGGACTGCGAACCACAAGGTTAATAGTTATAACATACCAGCTGCTGATTGGAAACCCCGTACAGAGTTGCTATGAGTCAAAACTGACTCTATGGCACTTAATAACAACTGCAGCACAGGATAAGGCGGAGTCCTGGTGTGGTGCTGTAGGATAAGCACTGGATTGCAAGGTTGGTTTGAATCACAAAGCTGATGGTTCAAACTCACCAGACACGCCTTGGAAACCCTATACAGGGCTGCTATGAGTTGGGAACAACTCGATGGTTCTTAAAACAATATAAGATAAGACCGTTTTAAGAATATGAGGCCATTTAAGAGGAAGACAAAAATAAGAGCAATATGCTGTGAAGTAGCAGAGAAACAGGAGGGTAGAAAAAGGCTCCAGAGAAGTGGACTTTGGTGTGAAATAAAAGAACCAAGTGGTTTTTTTTTTGCTTACACCCAGATATAAGCTGTTGTTAAGTGCCATCAAGTCGATTCTGACCCGTAGTGACCCTGTATAGCGTTTCCAAGGAGCGGTTGGTGCCTCTTTAAGTGCTGGCTGCCCTGCATTCTTTCCTTTGGAACCACTCTCCTATCTCTCAGAGGAAGTTTTGAAACCAATCTTACCAATTACCTCTTTATGAAGAGCTTTTCTTGAGCACTCCTTCACACTCCTGGAGAATTTAGTAGCGCTTTCCAAGTTATTCTTGCCCTGTTAACAGTCTTATAAGCTGGTTTATAAGCTGGCTTATAAGCTGGCTTATAAGCTTCCCATTTTCTCCTGAAGAATCAATGTAAAATCACCAAGGCAATTGAAGTTGACTGTTTGGGCCAATCAACCAGTTGTCTCTTGACATCCTAATGAGAGGAGCTTCATGTGTTGATACTTCTCTCTTCATTTATAAACTATCTCATTACTTGGTATTTCACTTTTATGATAGTAAAAAAAAACCTTACTATCTGACTATTTTGCAAACAAACTACATGCCTGGCAGTAGCAAACACTGAGTGAGGTACATCATGAGAGTAACCCTGGTAGTTAACAGTAAAGGCTGTGTGCCAACTTGCTTGAGCCATGATTCTCTCAGTGTTTGGCAGTTATGTGATGATGTAATTTGACTGTCATGTAATTATGTAGTCATGCTTCATTTTGTGATCTGATGTGGTCACCTTCTGTTTTCATGTAAAGCTGATTTTCACATAACCTGTTCTTTGAAACTTAACTAGGTTGAAAAGTAAGGAGAGAGTATATTTCCTTTGCACATAGAGACTGAAGGTGACTATAGTAGAACAAGGGCTGTTTGAAGTCTAGGTATCTGGGCTGGTTCTGTAGTGTGGCTAGGACTAGCATTTGAAAAAAACATAAAGGCAACTGAGGTCTTATTAGAAAAAGTTCAGCAGAGTAAATTTTGCTTACATAATAAACATTGCTTTTACGTCATATTGGTTTTTGTGGATATCTCTATCTAAAGAGAAACTTCAGAAGGATTTCTCCCCAGTGATTGGTCCTAAGCCCAGGGCTTTGACAATCTTTTCAGGAACAGGGCATTAATTAATGCTGCTCTCCACCCTGCCCTTGATGGCTGCTTTGCCATGTCCTGTGCTTGATGACTTTCTCTTGTTATTATCAGATCCCTAGGAGGTAGGGAAAGCTGCTGTGAAGGAGCTTGGACCCATCTCCTCTCCATACTGTGAAGACTAGGGAGGGCTTATGCAGCTGTGCTCCCTGCACAAATGGTGTTGCACCTGAGTCTGCCAGGTCACTCCCCAAAGGCAGTGCAGAGTAGTGGAACAGGGCTCCAGCTCAGGACTCAGCAGATTGGGTTTGAGTCCTGATTCCACCATGTAGTCTACCTTGGTGTATGGATGACCTCACTAAGCCTCAGGGTTTTGGTGTGTTTTTTTTAATGTTTTATTGTGGATTATATGATAGTTTACATGGGAGAACTTTAGTTTTACATTCATTCCATCGTATATCATCTCATTGCCATGGTTCCAATCCCCTCCATGCATCATCAACCACCCAAAGGGTATATCCCAGAGACACGCCCCCTATTCTTCCCCTTCCTCCCCCCAGTTTTCGGCCCACAGTCCCTTTCCCTCTCTGGCTCCAAAGTCCCCAGTTGCTTCATCACTCCACGTCATCATCTCTGTCTCTATCTCAGGCATCTCTATCTCTATTTCAGGCATCTCTGTTTCTCTGGGTAGGGTCCCGCTCTC
>NW_006408556.1:3546744-3611118 GCF_000296735.1 Chrysochloris asiatica
GGCCGTTTGGGCCTCGGGCAGGTGGGTTGAGCCCAGGGTGGGCGGTTTGGGCCTCTGGGGGCCTAGGCGTCAGCCACAGGGCGGCAGGAGGTTTGGGCCTCGGGCGGGCGGTTTGGGCCTCGGGGCCTGGGTATCAGCAGCTGGGCATTGGGCGGCTTGGGCCTCAGCGGGCGGGTTGGGCGCATTGGGCCTCGGGGATCCTGTGCCTCGGGGACCGGGCTGAGGGCAGGTTGGGTCTCAGGGGCCCTGAGCCTCAGCGACCTGGCTACGCGGCGGGTTGGGCCTTGGGGGTCCTGGACCTCGGTGGTGACCGGGATGTGGACCGCCTGGGCCGCGAGGTAGCTAGGCAATTTGGGCCTTGGTTGGGCCTGGACCTTTGTGACCAGTCTGTGGGCGGGTTGGGCCTCAGGGCAGGCCTTGGCCTCAGTGGGCGGGCCTGTGCTTTGGGCGTTCCTGAGCCTCGCTGGCTTGGCAGAGCGCTTGTCTGTGCCGGGGCAGTAGAGGGCTGGGGGTAATGGCTACAGGGAGGTAGTGTCCGTATTTGATGACATAAGAAATGCCTCTCTCAGTCTCTCTGTACTGTGGGTACCCCAAATTTCCTGATATCCGTGCCGATATCCCTCTCTATTTGTTCGGCTTTGTTAATTTATGCTTCCTTTTCTCAGGAAATGCAGCCTCCTAAGTGGCGTTGCTCTAGCCCTGCATTCCAAGGTCTGCAGGTGGGAGAGGTACTCGCTGGCGCGGGCGCGGAAGCAGGAGCTGCATGCAGGCAGGCAAAAGCTCAAAATACCTGTAATTCCTTAGCAATTTGATCTTTAAAAAAACGAGTTCAGAATGTTGGAATATAAGATTTTATGTTTGTTCAAAGGTTGTCTGTCTGCTAGATAGAGGTTTCTTATATGCGATTCTGCCCCTTTTTCCTGAGACTGCCCTACCTGAGCTGCCTGGTCAGGGAAGCACCAGCCACACCAGTCAAGCCTCAGTTTTTTTATGCTTAATTATAAAACAGGCAGTCAGATCTGTTTCTTAGTTGTTTTACCAATTAGAGAAGATGTGTTTAAGTGCCTACACAGTTCCTGGCATGCAGTAGGTGTTGAGCAAATGGTAGATATTAGTATTATCATTGTGCTTAAAGTACTGGAGAATGGAAACAGGCCTGAAATGTCTTCATACCTTAAGAAAGGCATAGCTCTTTGAGGGTGGCCCTCTGGGGTCAGGTGGTAGTAGAGTGGCTGTAGGAAGCAGTGGAGCTCAAACCCTGTAACCTGTGATCCTCGTGCCACACTTTGCCCCTCCCCAGAGATGAAAGCTCACCCTTCCCATTCTTCTCTGAGAAATAAATGAGCCTTTCTGCCCAACTTGGAAAGGAGAAAAGAAGTTCGAAATTTAGGCCCCTCTGTACTGTTTATTTTTCCAAAGTATTCTTCTATGTCAATGACCAGCAATGGCTACTTGATTGGTTAATTGTTTGGGAAGATGTTAGTTTTTTTAAGCATTTTATTGTGAATTGAGTGGAGGTTTGCAGTGCAGATCATCAGTTTGACATTCCACAAATCATATACTTCTTTCCATTTCAGTGATTGTAGTCCCCCCTATTCAGTTAACAGTATTTACCTCTATTGACTTTAACTTTTGTACTCCTCCCTGTGTCTTCCAATATTTAAAAGAGTAAAGTGTAAAAGATCTAAATTCAAGCTTCAGGTGATATTTTCTCCAGTCAAGTCAAAGGTCTCCAGTCAAGTCAAAGTGGTCTTTGTTATCCTAGTGATCCCTGGGGCATAGTAGAGGTTATAAGCTGAGAAGCTATACAGAAATAATGCTTGAAAAATGTATAGGTAAGAAGTGAGAAAGCCACCTACATCCCTCTGCACATAGTTAACCTTTTAACATTTTGATGTATATTGAAATGTGAAGATCTTAGATATTTACTAATTTATAATTTGCTTTTCTTACCTGATTTGTACATAGTGTGGACAGTGTCATTAAGATCTACATCCAGATTTGTCTTAGAACCGACTCCACGGAACATAACAACAACATGAGGCTGGAGGCTCCAAGTTCAAATCGGGTCTTGTCCATGTTGTTGCCTCTGTGAGTTTCTCTCCTAATTTCTGGTGTCTGCTTGTGATTCTTGAAGTTCTTTTGCTTGTAGTCAGTCCTCACAGGCCCTCTGTCTACCCCCATGTGTGCCTGCATCTGTGTCTTTTGTTGTAGTTATGTACCATCGAGTCAGTTCTGACTTATAGAGACCCTCCATACAATGGAATGAAACACTTACCTGGTCCTGCTCCATTCTCATAATTGTTATGGTTGAGCCCATCCATGGTTCACCCATTGTGAATCCATCTTGTTGAGGGTCTTCTTCCTCTTTACTGACCCTCTACTTAACAACAACTTTACCTAGGGTCTTACTCCGAGACTGGTCCCTGCTAATAACATCTTCACTTCTAAAAAGCTGTAGTTCTTCCAAAATGTATTTGTTGTTCTTCTGCCATTCTAATTCAGATGTGTCACTACTTCAGTCTTATTCATTGTCCAGCTTTCTCATCTGTGTCTACTCCACTCTCTTTATAACCCAGAAGTGATTAGGGTTAGGACACACCCTCCATTGTTATGGCCTCAGTAACAATAACAAATGAAACTTTCTTTCCAAACAGGCTACCATCCCCAAGTATTGGAGTTAGGATTCTAACAGATATATTGGGAGAATACAATTCAATCCATAATAGACCTTTATTCTGTATTATAAGATTGAATGAATGTTATTTAAACCACTCTCCAGTTGTTAAGATTGTTGTCGTTGTTAAGTGCCATCGAGTCAATTCTGACCTATAGTGAACCCTGTATAGGGGTTCTGAGGAGCAATTAGTGAGGTAGAACCACTGACCTTGCGGTTCAAACTCTGACTTTGCAGTCCAGTGCATTAACCCCACAGTATCACACCAGAATTCCAGTTGTTAGATACTGTGTGGGATATTTTCTGCCCTACAGCTCCATTCCCTACTCTTCTCTATGTGTCCCACGAGGCTGACCTGTATGGGCTGCATTGCCAGGCCATGGAATCATAGATGAGCTGTGTCCCTCTATTAGAGGGCCCCACTCCTTTGAGGTGGTTCCCTCGCCACAACTGCTCTCTCTGGATTTTTATAGCCAGTCCTTTCCTTTGACCCTTCAGGTGTGCCCTCCCTCAGCCCTGCTCAATCTTGTGTAAGCCCCTCATTGCCCAGTTTGAATGCGCCTTCTTTTTCCTTCAGAGACCCTTTGCAGCCCAGAACATTGTTAGCACTGTTTCTATCAACTCTAAGCAAATCTTGATGGCTTCTTGCTGGATCGCTAAGATGGCTTTTGCATGTAAATTGCAAATTAATCTTCATTTGCAGATGAACCATGAGGCTTGGATGTTCAGGGGGCTGGGAAGCAGGAGACATTCATCATTTGACTTGAAGCATTTCCCACTTCAACTCTAGAGATTTGTTTTCCTTTCCACCAGGTTAGCAGTGCTGCCAGCATTTCAGTTGTGTGTTCTTATATTAGAATTGCTTTTAAATGTATTTTCATCCTTTGTGTCTGTATTGTCTGGTGCACCCATAGGTGTACACACACACACACCAGCAGCAATCAAGTCTTAGAAAAAAAATACCTTAAAGGAAGAATAAAAATAGCTTTTGGTCAGATTGTGGTTTGAATGTATAAAGTCTGTAGGGTCAGATAAGTCTCTTAAATATTCGTGCCTTTGAGTGGAACTGAAGCTTACAAAAGAGAAAACCGTAGAAGACCGCTTGTCTACTTAGCATAAACATTTGAGTCATTTGAAACTTGGCTGAAGGCTTAAGTGATAAATGTGTTTTATAATCAGCTGTCATAAATATTAAACAAGTGGGACATGGGTGAAGCACAGGGACTTGCTTTGTATGCATTTTGTGCATAAGCTGAGAATAATTTCTGATCAGGGATGCTGGGACTGTCCTGGCATTGTCTGAAATGATAATTGAGGGGACCCATTGGCTCTTAATTCCAATGGTGAAAACTGAAGTGGCAGCAGCAGGGAAGACCCCCTTCCAAGTCGGATCCCAGAACACCTTGCCCATTGCAGCATGATGTCCAGTTAGAGGCATGATGTCATCAGGAGAAAAACTGATTGGTTCATCTCCACAGAGGCTTTACCCACTTTTAACTCTTGAGGGGTGGGTGTAGAAGAAGAATGACATACGTGTACGATAAGGGGTTTGGGACTGCGTTTTTCACTGATAATGGCTAAGCTTTCTACATCCTGTTCTGCAGTATGTATTGCCCTTTATTATCTAAACAAGCCTGTCTTGTAGTCCCTTTTGCTGAGCAAAGTCCTCCCACTCTAACCAAGAATGTGACACTCCGACCTCTGGGACAAATTGGAGCCTGTCTATTTAAGTTGCTTGCCAGTATTCAAGGGAATCAGAACTTTTGTCCTAGACGAAATATCTTTCAAATATCCGTTGGTTTAAGTGGTCCAGTGAGACTGAGGCATCTCTTTAATACAAGTAGTTCCTGTGTTATGGACGTTTGACTTACACACACCCCGTTAGTTACTAACCATCCTCCTTAGTAAAGCCTATTAGAAATTCAAAGTACAGACATGGTTCATTATGACAAATGGGACAAGCACTCCTTTGTGTGATGCATATTGTTGAAACATTATTATCATTATTATTACTGTATTATGCTAACAGTGTTTTAGTGTAACTAGAAGTGTTTCGTGTATTTTATGCATCGGAGCATAAACACTATATACTGTGTATTAAGACAGACATTTGACTGACATTAAATACAGACTATATCTAATTGTTTGTACATATGTACAAATTCAATTTAAAGGTATACTTAGAAATGGAACTGATTGTTAATTCAGGACTACCTTTAACATTTTCATTTATTTTTTTAAGCAGTCTTAAATAAACCACTTTAGCCTTTCTGTCTGATAAATTCTAGTGGTTTTTGTTAGCCTACATAAAACACTTCCCTGCTGTGCCTATAGAGCAAGATGAGACTGTTCCAGTAAAGATTTAGTCTCAGAAACCCTCTGGAGCGAGCAGTCCTGTAAGGTCGTGATGAGTGGGGATCAACTGGATGGCCGTGGGTTTGGATTTTGTTTTGGTTTAAGTTAAAAACAATATATGTGGGCATTTCCATTAACAGAAGAAATACCAGTGTTGTAGCTAAGCTGGGGTTCTTTTTCCTTTTGCATTTTCTCTTCATCTCTGCTCTTTCCTATTTTTATACTCTCTTTCTCCTTACTTTTTTTCTTTTATTCCTTTTCATTCCTTATTTTATAGGTGGAGTCTAGGATGGGTTTTTCTCATATTGTTGTGGTTAAGTGCTGTTGCGTTGGTTCCTACACATAGCAACCCTATATAGGGTTTCTAAGGAGCAACTGGTGAATTTGAACCCCCAATCTTACGGTTCAAACTGACCTTGCCGTCCAGTGTATTATCCCACCGTGCCACACCAGACTCCTTTCTAATATAGCCTTTCCTTTTTCTAAGCCCTCTCTATTGAAGGGTTTGTTCTTTTATTTTCTCTTTTTAACATCTTTGACAGTGTTGTTGTTGAGTGCCATCAAGTCAGTTCCAACCCATAGCGACGACCCTGTATAGGGTTTCCAAGGAGTGGCTGGTGAGGTTGAACCACTGACCTTGTGGTTCAGATGACTTTGCAGTCCAGGGCATTAACTCATAGCGCCACACCAGGACTCCTTGCCAGTGTTTACCCATTTTTATATTCTTACTTCCCCTACCCCACTAACACACATTGCCAGTCTACAGGTCATTCATAAACAATCTGGAGGTTCCTTTAGCCTCATCAAGAGAGGCACCGTTAAACACCATACAAGGATTTTGTGGTATTTAGAAGTTAATAAAATTGTGGGAATTTTGCATTCCCCCTTTCCTTTGTTGTAGTTGTTGTTAAGTGCAGTAGAGCTGATTCTGACTCAAAGTGACCTTGTATAGGGTTCCCAAGGAATGGCTGATGAGATTGAACTGCCACTGTTACAGTTCAGACTGACCTTGCAGTCCAGTAAATTGTTCTACAATGCCACACTGGGCCTCCTCCCTCCTTAAACAAAAAAGCTCATTTGGTTTTTATTTAATTTCTTTTCTTTTTTGACATTAGACCCTGATGAGAATCATAGAAAGAAATCTTTTCTAGGACATTCTGTATGTTTATCTACTTTGGTTCTGGGTTTGTGTCTTTTCCTTCTTTCTGTTCTTCTAGAAAGTAGTATCCTTAGAATGTGGACTGAGTGATTTTATGTAATTTAGAGGTTTTGAGAGGCAGGAGTCTTATTGTGGCACTAGAGGATCAGCTCTGGACTGTGGTTACAAGGTCGGCAGTTCGAACCCACTAGTAGCCATTCCTTGGAAACCCTGTACAGGATCAGAACTGACTCCATGACACTAAACAATAGAAACATTGTGGGAGATGAATGAGAAGAAAAGAAAAAAAAAAAGATTTTCACTTTGCAGACTTTTCAAGAAATAGCTCCACATGTGTGCACCATTGAAACTACTACTGAGTTTCATGAGACCCTGCACTTATACCGAATTAATATTTAAATTAAAAGTTATCAATTCTGCATGGCTACCACAAGTCCTGGTGTGGCGCTGTAGAATAGGCACTAGATCTGCTAACTGCAAGGTTGTTGGTTCAAACCTACTAGCGGCTCCTAACTTCTTATCAGTGGTCTTTCCCAGACGTAAAACACAGAACTAAATATTGTCTTTGTTTCTAAGAAATATCTTGGGAATGATATGTTAATGAATAAAATAAGCAAATGTAAAAGATTTTTTACATTTTAAGATTGCCAGTAAATCATACACTGAACTATCAAAAGAAAATCTGGAATCATCTTTCCTTGGTACCATCAAAACAAACAGAAAGAAGCTCAACTTGACCAGCCACACGTTCTCCACGAAGTTTAAAATAAAACAGGCTCTACTTAGTTGATGGAGTTGAATCTAAAGTAAAATGTAAAAATTACTCTTAACCAGAATAGTCACACATTTAAGTTAGGACGTTCATGATGTATCAGAAAAATCACTGGAAGTGTAACAAATACAAATTTTATATGTAATTAAAAAAAAAAAATCCAGTCCTCGAATTTCAGCAGCCCAGAATTTCCTTTAAGTTCTATAGTCAGCATTAGAAATAGCATTAAAAATATGAATCAACTTTTCTGTTAATAAATATTTTAATTTATATACTATGCAGATGTGCTGTGGCTTTGTAAGATAAACACTGGACTGATAACTCAAGGTCGGAGGTTCAAACCCATTAGCTGCTTCATGGGAGAAAGATGAGGCTTTCTGCACCTGCAAAGATCCTGTACAGGGTCTCTGAGTTGGAACCAACTCTGCTGCACTTAATAGTACTGATGTGGAAGACTCAGATCAGTTCCTTTCCAATATGCCTCAGGTGTAGTGTAGCCAGCCACCACTGTCAGTACAATGAGTTCGCTATGATGTTGAACTGAACTTCTAGACTAAGAAGTGTTCTAGAATGGTGTTCTTGTTTCAAAGATGAAAGCCACCCAGTCCAAAACCACTGATAGTCACAACAAAGGAGCAGGCAGCATCTTGCTCCATTGTACATGGGGTCGCCAAGAGATAGGGACCTACTGGATGGCAGCCAACAATAACAGTTTATCTTACAGCATCTGAACAACGGTGTCTTAGAAACAGTAGAGGCATTTTCACATAACTGGCAATGATATAAAATTGAAGTATATTTTAATTATGGTTCTTTAACAAATTTATTGACTACCTGTGGTGGGAATTCAACAGTGCACTGAACTAATAAAACTCCCTGACCCTCCAGAAAGCTAGAGGGGAAAGGGAAGTAGAAGAAGATAAATAAGTAAAATGTATATTATACTAGTTGGTGATAAGAGTGTTATTGAGAAAAATAAAGCCAAGAAGAGGGGTAGAGAGTGGGAAGGGGTTGGGGTTACAGTTAGGTGGGATAGCCAGGGTAAGACCCCTCTGAGAAGGCAGTAAGAGAGCA
This sequence comes from Chrysochloris asiatica, assembly GCF_000296735.1. NCBI lineage: Eukaryota > Metazoa > Chordata > Mammalia > Afrosoricida > Chrysochloridae > Chrysochloris > Chrysochloris asiatica. The sequence continues at coordinate 3,554,782 of NW_006408556.1, forward strand.
GGCCATGCAGCTATAGGATGGAGGACGCCATACAAAAGTTATCAAGCTACTTAAATCTGTTGACAATTAGTTTCTCCTCTAAAAGAAATTTTAAATGCCGTTCTGTACTGTCTTACAAATACGCCTTATTGCTTACTTGTTTTTAACTTCTTTTCTCTTTCTCTTTAGCCATTTTTGCCACCTGCTTCTTTTCATATCTGTCTTTGTTACTATTTTCTCTGATTGTTTTTCTTCTAAACAGTGCTGGGTAACTTAAACATAAGAGGTTCCTTTCTGATGCCACCAGGGGAGTAGCCAGTGGGTAAGAGGAATGTTATTGGGCTGTAGATGCTGGGCAGGGCCAGGATGCTGAGCCAGTCTCTCCCAGGCATCCTGCTCGATATTCTCATGAGCTCTAATGATCCAGGCTCTGGCGCCACAGGACCCACCTGTCCATAACTCAAGGTGGTCTGTTTATTAATCTGGACAGGTGGAAAACTGCCTACGCTCACCAGGGGCCTACAAATGACAATTTGTCTGGCAGTCTGTTCTTGGCTGTCCTAATTTAAACAGCCAGGAAGACATTATAAACTCAGTTGAAATGTTATGGTCTGTGTAAACATTCTGGTTCCTTTTCACTTTGGAGCTGGTTATTTTCAACAGAACCTCCCTAAAAATCCCAAGAGTGCCAGGTGTCTGTTATGCAGCGGACCTGTAGTCCTGAGTGTTTCTGCTGGGGGAACATCTTTCCTTCCTGGGAGCTTTCCCTTCAGGAGCTGGCCAAGCCCACTGCCAACCACTAGTAAAATAGAGCGAACCCAGTGGAACTTAGATGCAGTGGTAGGGAGTGGCCTCCTGCCTGTTACATGGCAAGTCAGGGTGGAAATCTTCCTGTGTGCCCTTAGAGGGAATGTTTGTCTTAAACAGCAGCCACATCTGATTGTATAAAGAAATCCAGGCAAAACCAACCTGGGAAACAGAATTTTTGTACCCTGAGGGTTAAGAAAAAAACTAGTATAATACCTGAACATGGCTGAAATTTAAAAGGTACAAAAGAATATCTAGTGAGGGGGGCAGGTTGATGATGCATGGAGGAGATTATAACCATGACAATGAAACGATATACGATAGGATGAATGTAAAGCTAATGTTCTCTCATGTAATCTATCACGTAATTCACAATAAAACATAAAAAAAAAAAAGAATATATAGTGAAAAAGAAATCTTCATAAAGATCAATTGTTTGAACGTACCCAGTGGCTCCACAGAAGAAAGGCCTGGTGAGCTGCTTCTGTAAAGATGGCCACCAAAAAACTCTACCCAGCACGTCTACTCTGTAACACGCAGGCTCCCATGAGTTGGGGCCCAACTTGATATCAACTAACAAGAACAACTGGCATTTCTGTCATGTCAAATGGTTTTTCTTTTTGATTTATAAGATAGTGGTGCTGTAGGATAAGCACTGGACTGCTAGCCACATGGTCGATAGTTCAAATCCACCAACTACCTCATGGGAAAAGATGAGGCTTTCTGTTCCATAAAGATTTAAAGCCTCATATAGAAAAGCCCGCCACTCTTCAGAAACCCTATACAGGGTCACTATGAGTCAGAACGACTGGACGGCATGTAACAACAACAATAGGAAACCCTACACAAGGTCTCTATTAGTTGAAACTTAACAACCACCACAAACCCTATATAAGGTCACTATAAGTCCTACTCAACTCGATGGCAGTGGGATGGGGATATTATACATACTGCTCTGCACCTAACTTTTTCATTTAATAATATATTTTGAAAATTTATTCTTATTAAGTACCTGAGGAGTTTCCTTTTCTGCTTTATAGTTTACAGTATTTTGTAATACGGGTGTACTATATTTATTCAAAAGTTCTGTGTAGATGGGCATTTTGGATATTACCAATCTTTTTCTAATTAAAAGAATACTATAATACAAATCCTTCATACAAAGTCATTTTAAGGTAAATTTCTAGAAGTTGAACAGGTTTGTGCATATGAAATGAAATATATTCTCCTAGCATCAGCGTGTAGAGAGAACTGAGTTTTCTACATTCTCACCAACATGGGAGTGGTCAGCTTGTAATCTCTTTTTGATGAGCAGATTGGTAGTGTTATCTTGGTATAGTTTTAAATTGTGTGTTTTTTATTATGAGTGAGGCTGGCATTTTCTCAAATGTTTAAAAACCACTCTTTCCTTTTCTGGCTTCTGCTAGTTCCTTTTTCCTCTCTTTTCATATCTTTGTTATCTCTTTCTTACTCATTTGTAGAAGTTTTTATGTTTGTTGAGATTAGCTCATATGATAGGAATTATTTTGGTTTTGTTTTCAATGATTTGTTGTTGTTGTTTTGGTGTGACACTGTAAGATAATGTGCTGGACTGTAAGGTCGGTTTGAACCGCAAGGTCAGCAGTTCAGACTCACCAGCCAGTCTCCAGAAACCTTGTGCAGGTCCCTATGATTCAGAGCAGACTTGATGGCATTTAACAACAACAATGCAGAGATTGAAAATTTTATGTAGTTGAATCCATCATTCTTTAATAACTTGAAGATTTTGCATCTTAAGTTAAAAAGAGCTTCCTCACTCTAAGATTACAAAATAATTCTTTTCTTTCTCCTAGTTTTATGGTTTCATTTTTCAGGCTTAAATCTTTGTGGGGTGTTTTTTTTCTGGAATTTTAGTTTTGTATAAAAAGTGATAAAGCACTGCCCTGTAAACCTCTTAATTCACAATACAAAAAAAGGTTTTAATGATAAGCATCCTGTTACTATTTAACAAAAGTTCTTTGATCTAGTCCTCTCTTTGATCTAGTCCTCTCTCATTTTTCCAGGTGAGGAAACAAAAATTTGAGAGCTAAACTTGAGATCTTGGGAAGCCAGCTGGAACCACAGCTTCTAAGTCTTAATGGGATTGCATTTAGAATCTTTGTGCACTTAATTTTTGTTTGAACATAAATTAGCAGTTACTTTCCCATTCTTTTTATTCAAACCAAAGTTTTACAGCACTATCTTACTTCTACCCACACCTATCATGGGGGGTGGGGGGAGTGTGTTTGAAGGAAAGTAATTAGGGAGAGGGAGGGGTCTCCAGGGATAAAGCATGCAGTTTTTCTTTTTGCTTTAAGGCTAAACCATTTCTGCCCTTCACTGCTATTGCAGGTGGAGGTTGTCAGAATTTTCTTTTGTAACCTACAGAGTGATTTGATGATTTTTAGCAATTTCTCAAATTGAGGAGTTGCTTAAATTTGTTCAGATATTTCCGTTTTGTTCTCCCAACCTCAAATTTTCTGTTTCCTTGCAAGGAACCCCTTCTCCCTCTTCTCAACCTGCTTCTGTCCTGGCCATTCTCCTCTGGATGTGTGTGTAACTCTTTAGGTCCTCTTGAAGTTGTAGGGTATCTTTACAGATTGTATTATACGTAGACTTTACTGGCCGTATCGTATGGCACCTGGAGTTTGATGTGTGTCCTCATTTGCTGACAGAGGCATTAATTAGTCAGTGAGTTCAGATCCAGGATGGTGTACATGACCCTTCTAGAGTCCTCACACCCTCAGCAGGAGGCCGTGCAGAAGTGCTGCTTTTTGCTCTTTGAAACTGCTTCCTGCTGCCAAGAAATTCTGCTCAGTCTCTCCCCTGGGTGCCTTTTGGCAAAAACAATGGGAGTTTTCCCCCTCCACCATGACTGACGTCACAACTACTGTACCTGCCCTCCACCTAGCAGCATAATTGTCCTGCCTGAGTCCATGTGATTTTTATCAGGCTTTTTTTAAACTAGCTACAGAACTCACCATGATCTTAATTTGCAGGTAAATATCTTTTTATACCAATTTTTCATTTGAATTAAGTGGGACTAATAGGGCCAGAGAAAAAGAAGATGACCCCCAGCGAGATGGATTAGCAAAGTGGTAGCATCAGTAGGCTTAAGCGTGTCAACAATAGTGAGGTTGGCCCAGGATCGGGCAGTGTTTTGTTCTGTTGTGCATAAGGTCTCTATGAGTCAGTACTGACTCGGCACCTAACAACAACAGTGAGGAGTTGGAAAGCCTGTGTTGTTTTTATAAATGACCCCAAGTCAGACCTTCCCTGTAAAGAATAACTCAGACCTCATGTGCCCTTCACTCTGAACACATCCTCTTTCATCCATCTTACGTATCATTCATCAAGGTTTCCTCCCAAAGTCTCTGTCCTTCCTCTTGATTCCCAGATACCTTTCTAGGATCACTACAACCTGCTTGCCTCTGAGCTTCTCCCCGACTACATCTTATTTGTTGACTGCCTTTGTATGTTCCTGAACTATTTCTGTGTTACCCCTTGATTAAAACCTTCTATATTCTATTGCTAGAGGCCAGAGTTGAAGCTTCTCAACGTGAAGTTCATGGCTTTCTAGAAAATGACCCTGTGGCCTAGTCTCCATATTTGGTATTCTCTTTCATCTCATCCCTTATTTTTCTGACTCCAGTCACTTCCTCTCCCTACTAACTCTACATCTTAGTTTATACCTTTCCCCTGGTTGGAATGACTTTTCCCATTTCTTTTCTTTTTTTTTTTTTTTTAACTTTTTTATTGTGAACTTAGTGAAGGTTTATAAATCATACACTTGGTGTCGTTACAATGATTGCAATCACTTCCATGTACCACCGCTCCTTCAAGTTACCTTCCTTTTTCCTGTGCCAACCTCCCTTTTGTTGTATATTGCCTTCCTCATCACACAAGTCCTGGTGCAGCTCTGTCAGATAAGCATTGGACCACGAGGTTAATTTGAACCTCAGAGTCAGCCGTTCAAACTCACCAGCTGCTCCTTGGAAAAGCATTACAGGGTCACTATGAGTTGAGACCAACTCGATGGCATTTCACAACACAAATCACCCAAGTTAATATGTGTCTACCCTCTGCCCTGTGGATAACATTCCCTTCCATCTCACCCCTGGTAATAGAAAACCTTTGCTTAACTTTTACAACAGTAGTCTCATACATTATTTGCCCTTTTGTGTTTGACTGATTTCACTCAGCATACTGTTCTCCAGGTTACATTCAGTGTATTTATCAATAGGTATGAATTGATTGCTGTCTTTTTGCATTATGTGTGTTTGTGGTGTTGCTAGTTTCTGTGTTCCACATAAATTTCTGCACTGAGTTCATTTTGTTTGTGGGTTTTCTTTTCATTTTCTTCATAGCTGCTATTTTAATGTTTACGTAACTTTTCTGATTTTCCTTTTTTTTATTCTAATATGAAGCTATATTCATTTTCTTTGAAGTTATCCTGTAATTAATTTCCCCCTTATTTAAAACAGTCTGTTTTATCTTGAAATTTCCTTAACTTCCTCACCATTTGAAAGTTCTGTATATACACTAGTCTCTGTTTAATGCTTTGTAGTTGACTTCATTATAAATTGATAGCTCTGGTTCCCTATTTTCAGTCTTATAGGTTTGTTTTACCTTAGATACATTTATATCTGGATTGAATCTTAAGTGGTGGTTTCATGTGTATTATTCTCAGGTTTGTCTGCTGCTGTTGGTTCTTAGTCCAAAGAATACCCATTGGTCTTGTTATTACAAATTCAGTTAATTTCTGTTTGCCTCACAATGTTCTAAATTCATATTTAGCCTCCATAGTTGAGGGACAACTTTGCTGAGTATATGATTCTTAGTTGGCAGTTTTTTTCCTTCAGAGTTTTATTTATATATATCATCCCATTGCCCTCTAGTATTTGCATGGTTTCTGCTGAGAAATTAGAACTTACTGGTTTTCCTTTGTAAGTAACTTTTCGTTTTTCCTGAGCTGCTTTTTGGGAGTCTTTCCTTGTCTTTGGTTTTGGAAGGTTTGATTATGATATGTCTTGGTGATTTTCTTTTGAGGTCTATCCTGTTTTGGATCTGTCCAGCTTCTTGGATGGTTATCTTCTCGTTTTTCATGATGTTAGGGAAATTTTCTTTCAGCAAATCTTCAACAGTTTTCTCTGTGCTTTTTATTGTCTCTTCCTGTTCTGGAATTCCAATCACCTGAAAGTTAATCCTCTTCATGGTGTCCCACATAAATCTCAGGCTTTCTTTCAGTTTTTTTTTCATTCTTTTTTCAGATTGTTCTTCTAGCTTGCTCGTATTGAGAGATTTATCTTCAATGTCACTAACTCAATCTATTCCTTTGCCCTTTTAATGTACTGTCCATTTCTGAAATTTTAATATTAATCCTCTGGATTTCTGTTTGCAGGTTTTGTATTGTTTCAAGCTCTGCATTTATTTTGTCTGCTTGTTCTTGCAGTGTTTTCTTAAATTCTTTTGAACGTTTTTCTATATTATTCTTGCTTTTCTCGACTTTTCTGTCAATCCATTGAAGATACCTAAATACATTCTTTTGAATTCTTTCTCAGGTAGTTCCATTGCCTTTTCTTCCTCAGAAATGTTTTTTGATTCTGCATCTTGCTTGTTTATTTGAGCCACTCTCTCTTGTTTATTTGTGTGACTGAAAATCTTTTGTTGTCTCTGAGATATTGTGATGTTGTATTTGTCTATAACTGATGATTGTATATTGGTGTGTTGTTAGGTTCTCACCAATGGTCTCTTTAGTGGGTGTGATTAGAGTATGGAAACGAGTACACTGTTTACTGTTTGCCACTCGTGTAGCTCATTTTAGGGTGTTTTGGCTGGTGTTGGCTGATGTCTGTCATTGATCTGGTGGTATAGGAGCTAGTATTGACTCTTGTCCAGTGGGTGGTGCTTTCCCATCACCTGTGAGAATATGTGCAATCAGACTGGTATCAGTAAGTTTTCAATCCAGTTCTCTCACCTTTCCTCTGAAGCTCAGGGTTCCAAGTTTGTCCTCTGTGTTTGTTTGTTGTTTGTGTGTTGTTCATTTGGTCTCCCATATCTTTATTGTAGAGGCTCTGTATAGCATATCTGCCTAGTGTGCCATCTTGCTCATTCATTCAACACATTTACTGAGAGCCTACTGTATCATTCTCGGTACTGGGCATATATTAAAAGTGATGAACTTGTAACAAAATAAATATGCACCAACTTGTAAGGAATTCAGTAATCTATAAAAAGATGTATTGAGTGAGGAAAAACAAAATATTATTAACAAATGAAAGTAAGTGCTCTTGAAGAGTAAGAACAAGGTGCTGTGAGAGGTTAGCAATAAGTTATTGTTATGTGCTGTGGAGTCGCTTCCGACTCATAGCGAACCCTGTACAGTGGTAAGTAGAACCCACCTAGTTTAGATTGATTGGCCAGGAAGGTCTCCCTGAGGATGTGCAGTCAGACTCAGGGAGACCTGAAGAACTCGGCCACGTAAACAGCAATGGGGACTGGGGACTCATTTCAGGGAGAGAATGGGGCACAATCTCTGTCTGCCATCAAACCTGCCCCTTCCTAATTTGAGATGGCAAAACTTGCCATTAGGCAGTTATTCCCTTAGGCAGTAATTTGGCAATACCTTGCATTGCTGATCTGGTTTTTGTGTGTATATAGTCTGTCTCCCTAACCAGATTAGAGACCTTCAGTGGGTATTAATCAGTTCATTTTTGCAAGCCCTTAGGCTCCACAGCTCAGAATGGGCACTTAGAAATGTGAGTGGGTGATTAAGGACCCCAGAAGGATGTTGAAGGTCCTGAGTCCTTAAGATGTCATGGTTCCTTCAAAGAACTCAAGGTTTGGATTGCTAAAGACCCTACAATGCTTGGAATTTTTCTTCTTGAAGGAAATAAATTAAGTTCTATTCCTTCACCTCATCTTTAATTTTTTTTTTTCTCCTCTAGCAGTACATACTAGTGCTATACCACTCAGTTGGTTCTGACTCATAGCAACCCTGCATAGGGCTTCTGAGGTTGTAAATCTTTATGGGAGTAGAAAACCTCATTTTTCTTCCATGGAGTGACTGGTAGTTCGAACTTCTGACCTTGAAGTTAGCAGCTCAACTTGTAATCCACTATGCTATCAGGGGTCTTTCTTGCAATAAGTAATATTTATACCATAATAGGGTTTCTAGCGAATATACAAAATAACTTGCTTCACATATGGGCGTCTAGAGATTTAGAAGTTGCAGGGAGGTCTGTTACTAACATTTTATGGATTTCTCACTTAAATCATTGTGCCCCGCCCACCCAGCCCCTGGTTTTTAGATTGAAAATGTTATTTTACTAAGACATTCTGGTTTGGAAAAGAAGAGTTGTGTTTGACATTTAAGTGCTGATGTAGTTTTAGGTTAACCCCATTCCCTGCCTTAGATAGTTAACATAAAGGATGTTGAAAATGGAAGGCCCATTGGAGATGTCACAATGGATATTCAACTCTTTTTGCTTTCAAGTATTGTATATTTAAATCAAGAAGAAATATAGGTTTGGCTAATTCTTGGTCCCTACTGGCCCTCTTTTGAATTGGATTGAAAGGTGAAAAGACCCAAACCAGATACAATGTATTTTAGTTGGAATACCAGGTAGCTTCATCTGTCCTTGGCGGTCCCCAGAAGGACTTGCTGCAGTAGAACAAATGCATAACTAAACAATTCCTCAGCTGAGGCCATGTATTTAAAGCCATTTACAGACTTTATAGGCGCTTAGTCAGTAGAGCAGAAGAGTTCCAATTCTGATAAATATGGTGCTGGTGGAATTGATTTGGTTAAAGAGGAAATTTTTCAAAAGTCCAGTTTTAAATGTCAGAAATATTGCTCATGTTCCAGAAATAAAGTCTTTGATAATTCTCCCCTTTTGGGGTATTAACTCAGAGATCTGGCCATGCTCTGGTTCAGATAACGGTACTCCTCTGTGCTAAATTTCTCCTGAAGGTTCTGTTAGATTCAGCCTTTTTTCATCCTCGGCAACAGCTCAAGAACTGTCAGTTTCTAAGGCTGGGAGCTTAGTGATGAATGCATTTGTTTCAGTGCTGACAAAGATTTCGATGTAAAATCTCCCAGGCCCTTAAGGATGGAAAACAGAGATTGATCTCAGTGAAGAACAAGTCCATTGGTCCTCAGGCAGAGATATATTAACCTCTGCCTGGTCACTGCGTCTCGCTGTGGTCTGGAAGGGATTTATTTCCCCATATGAACTTGTTTAGGCTGGGTATTGCAGCCTATTCAGTGGCAGGACCAGGCCGAGTTCCTGGGAGAGAACTTCACTAAGGTATTTGATTATAGAAGTCAGCAGTGATATCAATGCTTAGTGCCCAATGCCTCCAGCTCCTTCTGTCTGTTGTTACTCCACAAAGCAACATTTACTGGGCACTCACGCTGTTGCTGAGCCCTCTCTTACATACTTGGCAAAATGAGAACATAATACTGTGGGTTTGGTTTGGTCATTTACCCTTGACGATGGGCTATGTCTGCCAGTGAGTTTCTTAGAAGTGCATTAGTTTGCTATCTTTGTATTTCTTACTTTTACTTTTCCAAGGAAGAACTTGTTTGTGTGTTTTTCACTGTAGTGGTCTACTTCAAACTGTGTATCAACTGTTATGTGTAGTTTTCTATTTTGACATCTCAGTGTTTTTGATTCTTCTCTCTTGAGTGTTTGTTTCTCTATCTGGCATCAAACTGGAGACAAATTTGGAAAGTGGATGGTATGGGAGCCAGCTGTCCTGCAGGCTCTTTCCAACCAGCCTTGTTTCTCAAGGACATACAGAGTGGCACTGGGGGGAAGGGGGAACGCAGATAAGTAACTAGTTGGCATCAGTCAGGGTGTCTGCAACCAGTAAATGATGAGAGTCACGGGGCTTATAGAAAATGTTGCCTGCATATGGGAAGCATCATGTACTCCTCTCAAGCTTGCTGTTGTGCTTTTAATTTGCCTTCTTTTGTGCTATGCCTCCTACTTGCATTAATTAAAATACATTTCCATGCCTTTCTAGACTGCATATTACTTGGGCCAGTGTCATTACATCATTTGCTAAATTTTATGTAATAAGGTAATTGTGTCTGTATTTCTTCAGTGTTGACTAGAAAAGGAAGCAGAGCCTCATAAATCTGAGGTGAGCTTGGTTAAAGGCAATCACATCTAAAACGGTTAGGGCTCCAAGTCCAAAGGAAGGAGGTCTGAGATGAGAGTATGATTGGCACCTATGAAATCACAGCTGGACTAAATAGGCTTAACACGACCTTGTTCCTAAATCCAAGCATAGTGAGATAAAACAAACATGGACTCGCAAACTTTAGGGTGGTATTTTAGAACAAAGAAAGGAAATAGCTCACTTTCCACTGGTGATAGTAAACCTGTGGGACTCATTACCCTGTGAGGAGGTGGAAAATGTAAGCTTAGGAGCAGTCTAGCCAAGAGTAACTGGCGAAAAGGCACTGACTGGTCTCCCTAGAGCCCTGTTCTCATCTGCACTGCCAGTGGCTGTCCAGGCTAGCTGAGATTTTCCCCATTCCTTTATTCCATGTCAGGTTGTGTCAGGCGCTATACTAGGTGCTCCTTTCAGGGAATAGAGACCAAGGGCACAATTCCTTCCTTCCTTCCTTTAGGGAGTTTCCTTCAAGGAAGTCGACTGGCTTCTGAATTCTACACAAGGAGGAATTGAAAATAGGTGCTCAGAGCTGGTCTTTATGTACGTTTCACTGTTGGACTTAGTTTTAAGTGGCGATGTTGTTACCTGCCGTAGAGTCTGCCCCTGACTTGTAGTGCCCCCATGCACAGCAGAAATGCAGCCTGGTCGTGCACCCTCCCATGATCAGTTTCAGGTCACACCATTGTGATTCTTAGCGTTTTCATTGTCTGACTTTAGGAAGCAGATCACCAGGCCTTTCTTTGTAGTCTGCTGAAGCCTGTTGAGTAGCAGCAACACCCAATCCTCCATTGACAGATGGGCAGTGGCTGTACATAAGGTGCATTACTTGGGAAACACCTGGATCCTCCTACGTTGAAAGTGAACTACCACTGAGCTACCAACGCCTCATCGTGTTCAGGTCCTCCATCATTAGAAATAGCTTTCTAAATCTAGTTGTAGCTGTACTTTATATATGATTGTTGTTGTTAGGTGCCATCCAGTCTGTTCCACCCATAGCAGCCTTGTACACAATAAATGAAACACTGCCCAGTCCTGTGCCTTCCTCACAATCATTGTTAAGATGGAGCCCTTTGCTGCTGCTACTGTGCCAATCCATCTCATTGGGAATCTTCCTCTTTTTCTTTGACTCTCCACTTTACCAAACATGATCAATTATTTTCTCCAGGGAGTGGGCCCTCTTGATAATATGTCCGAAGCATGAGAGACAAAGTCTGGCCATCCTGGCTTCCAAGGAGCATTCTGGCTGTACTTCTTCCAACATAGATTAGTTTGTTATTTTGGTAGTCCATGGTACTTCTAATATTCTCCTCCAATGCCATAAAAATGCATCAGTTCTTCTTCAGTCTTCCTTATTTATTGTCTAACTTTCATATGCAAATGAGGCTATTAAAAATACCATGGCTTGGGTCAGGTGCATCTTAGTCTTCAAACTGACATAGTAGTTCTTGAACACTTTATTAAAGAGGTCTTGTGCAGCAGATTTGTCTAATGCAATACATTGTTTGATTACTTGACTACTGTTTCCATGAGTGTTGGTAGTGAATCCAAGCAAAAGGAAATCCTTGACAACTTCAATATTTTCTCCATTTATCATGATGTTGTTTAGTGGTCCAGTGGTGAGGATTTTTGTTTTCTTTACATTGAAGTGCAACCCATACTGAAGGACTGTGGTCTTTGATCTTCATCAGTAAGAATTTTAAGTCTGCTTCCCTTGTATCATCTGCATATCGCAGGAGGTTAATGAGTCTTCCTCCAATCCTGATGCTATGTTCTTCATATAATCTGGCTTCTTGGATTATTTGATCAGTATGCAGATTGAATAAGTATGATGAAAGAATGCAACCCTGGTGCATGCCTTTCCTGATTTTAAACCATTCAGTGTTCCCTTGTTCTGTTTGAACGATGGCTTCTTGTTCTATGTCCAGGTTCTTCATGACACAATTAAGTTTTCCAGAATGCCAATTCTCTGCAGTGTTGTCCATAGCTTGTCATGATCCACATAGTTGAAGGCCTTTGCCTAATCAATAAAGCACAGGTAAATATCTTTATGGCATTCTCTGCTTTCAGTCAAGATACACCTGACATCAGCAATGGTATCTCTCATTACACGTCCTTGTTTGAATCCAGCTTGAACCTCTGGCAGTTCCCTGCCAATGTATTGTTGCTGCTGGTTTTATATTATCTGTAGCAAAATTTTACTTGCATGTGATAATGATATTGTCCACTGATCTCCGCATTCCATTGGGTCACTTCTCTTGAAATGGGCACAAATTTGGACTTTTTTTCCCCAGTCACTTGACCAGGTAGCTGTATTCTAAATTTCTTGGCATAAGAAATTTGAGTGCTTCCAGTAGGTCATCAGCTTTTGAAAGATTTCCATTTGTATTCATCAATTCCTTGCCATTGTTTTCAGTGCTTCTTGGACATCTTCAGTACCAATGGCTGTTGTTTATGTGCTACCTCTTGAAATGGTTGAATATATTTTGGTACAGTGACATCTTCCATCTTTTGATGCTTTACGGCCATTGTTGTTAGGTGCCATCAAGTCAGTACCGACTCATAGTGACCTTATGCACAGCAGAACGAAACATTGCCCGATCCTGGGCCAACTTCGCTATTGTTGCCACAGTTGAGCCCATTGATGCTTCCACTTTGCCAATCCATCTCTCTGGGGGTCCTCCCCTTCTTCTCTGATCCTCCACACTACCAAACATGATATCCTTCTCCAGCGACTGGTCCCTCCGGACAGTATGTCCAAAGTATGAGAGACAAAGTTTGGCCAACCTGGCCTCCAAGGAGCATTCTGGCTGCACTTCTTCCAACACATATGTGTTTGTTCTTTTGGCAGCCCATGGCACTTTCAATATAGAATCCTTTAATATTGCAATTGAGGCTTCAAGTTTTTCTTCTGTTCTTTCAGCTTGAGAAATGCTGAGAGTGTTTTTCCGTTTTGGTTTTTTAACTCTAGGTCTTTGCATATTTTATTACAATACTTGCCTTTGTTTTCTCCAGCTGCCCTTTGAAAGTTTCTGTTCAACAAATTGCCCCCGTGGGTGCCCTTCTTTGACACGGACACTGTAGGAGTGTGTTTTTGCCAGTTTAACCTGAATGTCACATTGGCATATGGTTTTAGAGTCCATGTTTGTTTTAAACGCATTCTTTTCCATCTCAATCTGGACTACAATAGTGATCAGATGTTGGAACCATGGTGAGTCAGAAATCAGCCAGTGTCACTTCTCAGTCCCACACTTGATATTTTGATTTTGAGCAAACTATGGCCATCCCTGAGTATAACTTTCTTTGTCTGTAAAACAGAACAAAACAAGCATGTTTCCTGCAGCTTCTCTATGGAGTGTGGAAGGTCAGTGCTTTTGCCTGGGAAATAGCCAAAGATTCATTCAGGAGCCAGACCTCTCAGAAATAAAGTGGTGTCATTAGTGACTGCCCTTCACAGGTGACTGCCCCGCCTCTCTCTACTTGCATCCTACTTTACATTCAGAGCAGGAAAGCAGTTAGCACAAGGTTCATTTAAAGCCTCAGTTGAGGAGGTTATCCTAGCATTCTTAATTCTAGTGAGCAGCTCTAGTTTTCCCTTCAACGGTTGGAGTGATTAAATGTCATAATATATCAGGGGAGTACCAATTATAAACATGGGGTTCATGATGGGTGCTTTTGTGTTCTTTGGTTGGTACTGAGTATAATACTAACCTACCTTCTTGGCAGCCCTTTTAACTAGGGCATCCTTTGAATTGGTCTGGCTCCTGACCAGCCAGAAGGGTCCCAGGTCCAGACTAAGCTGCCAGTACTTCATGTGTCCTGTCACGATCAGGTTCCTTGAAACAGCTAGATTTTACCCACATTGCATACCATGCTTCCCAGGCAATTGGCAGCACTTTTTTTTTTTTTTCCAGGAGTGGTGATACTACTTTGATTCATTGTAAAATGCCAGAGCTGAAAGGTACCCTGACTATGAGTTATCTCTTTTTACAGGTTAGGAAACTGAGACCTTTAGAGGATGTGAACTACTCAGAGTCTCAACATCTTGGGCACTGAGTGGGCCTTCAACAAGTACTTGTTGAATAAATGAGCAAATACAAGTCCCATGGGATTTGCTTGAATTATTTGACTTTTTCGGGTTTAAACTGTCAATGAACGAAATCTAATTTTGGTTCAGTTTTGACTAATATTTTGGACTGAATTGTGTTCCCCTAAAATACAAGGAGGTTTCACAAAGTTCATGGGAAAGTGAAATTGAAAGGTACCAGAAATTTTCTGAGAACTTTAGTATGTGTGTGTGTGTTGTTGTAAATCCTAATCTCTGTACCTTTGGTTATAATCCCATTTGTTATGTTAAGGAGGCAGGACTAGTATGAAAGAGATTAAACAAGCAAGGTAGGAAGCTGGGACTGAGGAAGTGGGGAGAAAGATGCCACATCACATGGAGATCACCACAAAGCCAAATCATAGAAGCAGAGAGAAAAGGACGAAGGCAACAGGGCGGGAAAGTCTTCCCCTAGAGCCAGCCCCCAGAATTCAGAATTCTAGACTCCTAACTGTGAGAAGCCCTCTGCAGGATCACTATGGGTCAGAATCGATTCGACGGCACTTCACAACAACAACTGTGAGAAGAGAGAACATTGCTGTTTGTTAAAGCTGTCCCTTCCAAGTACTAACCAGGCCCGGTGCCGCTTGCTGCTTAGATCAGACGACATCTGGAGTGTTCAGGGTGGTGTGTTGTTATTGTTAGGTCGGTTCTGACTCACAGCAACCCTGTATGGGGTTTTCAAGGAGTGGCTGGTGAATTTGAACCACCGACCTTAAGGTTTTAACCGACCTACATTGTTACACCAGGGTAGTGTGTTATTGCTGTTTTACTTACTGCCATCGAGTTGGTCCTGACCCATAGCGACCCTATATAGGGTTTCTGAGGAGTGGCTGGTGAGCTTGAACCACCCAGCTTGTGGTTCAAACTGACTTCGCAGTCCAGTGCATTAACGCACAGTGCCACACCAGGATGGTATGGCTGTAGATTAATTGTGGTATTTCTGTTAGAGCAGCACTAACTAGATCACTAAGATAACAGACCTAGAGTAGTAGAGAACTCCACCTGCTTTCTGTTCAACCTTTCATGTTGCAAATGCTAACTGGAGAGTAGAAACCTGTAGCTCTTCATTTATGGTACTTTAAGTCATGATTCTCAAAGTGTGAGTTGCAGACCAGCAGCATCAGCCTTATACAGGACTTTAAACCGGTTCTTCTCATTTAGTCATGGCCAATGAAGTGAAATGGGATGAATCCAAATTTGTAAAATATGGGGTATACTGGAATGATAACTGGAACAGGAAAAATTATGGTTCATGCCCTCTTAGAAAACAAGGACAATATGTGTGGCTGCATAGCAACTAAATCTCTTGACCTGCAGAGTCAGACACGGTGGTGCTTGGCTCAAAGATTGTGGCCAACTGTGCCACGTTGAACGTGTATCCCTCTCCACATTATCCAGTTTCTTGCATTTAGCTCCTGAAAGGGCTCACTTACCTCTTCTAGTCTTCCATTCCAGGACTGACATGTAATTTTCCCTGTTCTCATTATCATTCTGGTACACTCACATTTTAAAATTTCAGGTCCCTATTTCACTGTGACTGAACTGGTTCAAACCAGTTTGAAGTTTCGGCTTTATCTGGGAACATGTTAGAAGTTAAATTGTTTGCATCTCCACAGACTACTGAATTAGAAAGTCTGGGGCCCAGCAATCTATGTCTTAGCAAGCCCTTCATGGTGAGTCTCATGCCTAATCACATTGGAGAACCACTGCTTTAAATTCCCAGCAGTATTCCCTCCAGCTATGAGTAGATTATGCAATGTGATCTCCAGTTATGAGCATGCAGGAACCAAGGGTGGGGTTGTGTAGCACTAGTAATCAAATTAAATGCAAGTTTTATCTGACACATTTAATATACCCATGATAGTTATTGTGCTGGTGATAATTAAGCAAATAAAAAGCAGCTCATGTAAATGCCTATAATGAGTATTATCCAGGCAAATCAAGTTTTTATAGTTTTTACCCCCATTAGCTTTCTAGTGTCTGATAGTAGTGATTCTGTTGGCGATTGCCCATTCTTCAGACACACAGAGAGATTTATATTCGAAAGTCTTCCTCTTAATTTTCCAAGTGTTGGAGTTCCTGTGATCATTTGTGTTAGGTTGAGTCCCCCAAAAGCAGAATTTGAATGCGTATAGTTTATTTGGGAGGTGAGCCCAGAAAGGATTGGTAGTGGGGGAGTGAGGGAATGAGAAGGGAAGGAAATGAATATAGTTTGTTATCAATCAGGCTGCCATGTTGGGACCTTGGGCTCAGATCTGCTGGGGAACTTTGGGAGACAGCCTCAGAGTTATCTCAACCAAGGGTGGAGGTAGCTGCAGATTTTGTCTACCACGTCAGTCAGTCATTAGACAAGAGCTGTGGGACTAGGGGCAGATTTTAATCCCCCGGCACTTCTGATCCATCCCCAACCCCAGTTATAGGCAGAAAGGACTCACAGAGAATCGCAGGTGCTTACAGTTGGAAACTGATTAGCAAGTTTGGAAATGGGAGTGCCAAGGGGATATAGGCAGGCATCCGTGGCATATCTGCTGCACCACTAACTATATCAGTGGTCCCAGGCCAAGCCACCTCAGGCTTTCTTATGTACAGCCCTCCTCTGTTACCCAGGAAGTCTTTCCAGAGCTTCCCCCACTTGTTCTGTACATCTGTCTGTCTTGTACTCATCAGGAAGGACCTACTCCAAGGGTCTCCGTTCTGGAGGGGATGCATACAGTGAAGCCCTCAGGGGGTCTGGTAGCTGATTACAGATGGCAGGGAGGAGGGCTTTGAGATTGGACTGGATGTCAGGGTCTAACAGAGGGCAGAGCAGAGAGTTTGGAAGATCCTGGGGCATGTAAATGGCTGGCTTCTGGTCTCTGCTCTGATGGAGGAGGAAAAGAAAGCAGAGGGTCTGGGCACTAGAAAGGGGAGTAAAAGGTAGAAGAGAAATCTGAGTTTATTGTCAGTGGGGGCCTACATCCTTCCTTCTCCCCAGTTCCAAACTGCATTCTCACCCTGCCGCATTGTTGTTGCCTCGTCTGTCCAGACTTCAGAGAAATGTCACAGGCTGGCCAGGCGGGGAAGAAAGGATGCTTTATGCAAGGCCTTCCTTTGGGTGGGTCCATTGACAGATTGTGTTTGCCTGCCAGGAACTCGAGTCTTGTGCTCTTTGTAAGATAGCTGTAAGCATAGTTCTGACTGGCCCATGATGGAAGGAGAAATTTAAGGACAATGAGGAGTGTGTCTTGCTGCTGCTGCTGCTACTGGTGATAGTTGGTTGCCAACTGTCTTTATACTGATTATGTCCCATCTTTTTCTTTTTTAAAATTTTAGCTATTCTTTCTTTTATAAAACATTGGATGTAGTTTCCATACTGATTATTTTCCCCTTTTCAAACTTTTGATTTTGAAATAAAATAAGCAGAAAGTTGCAGAAATAGTTCAGGGGGTTCTGTGTACCCTTCACCCAGTTTCTGCCAATGGAAGTATACAACTATAGTTGAGTATCAGGAGTCCTGCTGTGGCATTGTAGGATAAGCACTGGACTGCTCACCACAAGGTCAGTGGTTCAAACCCACCAGCTGTTCTTCGGAAATGCTGTGCAGGGTCACTGTGTGTCAGAGCTGATCCAACAGCCCGTTACAACAGCAGTTTAATATCAAAACCAGGAAATTGACATTAGTAAGTCTACAACCCTTACTTAACATGCAGTTGTGTGTGCATATATTGTGCCATTTTATCATATGTGAGTCAGTATGCAGGGCTGTCCTTGTCACCACAAACATCTTCCTCAAGTTATTTTTAAATTTCCTACATGATGTTGAAGGAGCTCTGGTAGCATAGTGGTTACGAATTGGGCTGCGAACCTCAAGGTCAGCAGTTCGAAACTACCAGCTATTCTGCGGGAGAAAGATGAGGCATTCTGCTCCCGTAAAGATTAACAGCCTCGGAAACCCTGTCCAGGGTCGCTATGAGTCGGAACTGACTCCATGGCACATAACCACCACCACCACCACCATATGATGTTGGCAACCTTAAAACATTACCAGTTTTAAGAGGAGAAATGGTCCATACAGCTAACAAGTTTAGGAACCACTGCTGTGTGACCTCTGCCAAAGTGGGACCCCACAGTACTCTGCACAGAAGCTTGTTTCTATCTAGGGAGGTGGAGAAAGAAAGATGAAGAATGTCCTCCTAACTTCAGGTCTTTTTCCTGAATCTACCACTTCCCCAATCACAGAAGCAGTGGGTATCTTGTCAGAGAGACAAGAAGCCAAGGGTTAGCCTTTATATTGCCAGCCTCATTGCCTTTATTGAGTTATTTAAGCCACCTGAGCCTGAGTTGCCTTACTTGCAAAACCAAGAGATTCATCTGGATAATCTCTAAGGCTCCTTCTAGCTGAGCTGCAGCCTCTTGCCTCCTGCAGCCCTCCCCTTCCTGTCCTTTTCCGTTAATATGGTGGTGCGAGCCCAAGAACTGAGTTTGTTGGTCGCCGTACCAGCTGTACTCACTTATTTCCACTTCTGGAAGCAAAGGGAAAAAAATTAAGAGGTTTTGTACTTCACAGTTTTGACTAGAGCCATCCTGTTTATTTTCAACCATTTAGGAGCATATTTGAGATTCTGATGCATGTGTGTGCATGCAAACACACACACATTGAGCTCAGAGATATTTGAGGAAAACAGATCTGTGGTTGATCGTGGGTTGCAGTGTAAACTACACTTCTTCAGTCTGAATTTATGCTCTCCACACACCTGTTCATTTATTGCTCAAGCATTTGATTCTCTAAGAGGTAGAATCTTAAAAGACAAGCTTCCTGTAGTCCAGTTAACATGGAGCTGGAAAGGGGAATCCCAGGGAGGTAAAGCCCCTGATCTTCTGTCAGGGATCCTTTGGGGACTCAGAAAGTTGCACCTCTACCTCTTCTCTCCCATAGACCTCAGGGATTTATATTCCTGTTCACGTGTCTGTCCCTCTCTCATCTCCCTTTCCTCTCATTACAAGAGCTCTAGAGAGGGACAGTGTTTTCCAGTGTCTCCCAGTTTGCTGTATCTGAAGTAAGCACACAGTCCTCTCTTAAATGTTTATTGCTTGTTAAAACAAAATTGGGAAGCTGAGAGGCTGGCAGAAAGAGCCAATAAATAGCCAACAATGGGGAGGTGAAAAAGGAATAAGAAACATTAAAAATAATTATGTTGGGTCTTAGTCAAGCATTAATAATAAATGAGGTCTTTTCTTGGATCCTCTGACTGGTCTTTCTCTTCATAGGTTGTCTTGAGGTTGTAGTTCCCACTCGTTTTCTGAAGGGCCCTACCTCCTAGAGGCACACACAAGCCCTAGAGAACAGTTCTTCTTGGCAGTGATAAATGCTTGCAAAAACAATTGAGAGTGCATTGGTGGTCTGTGGTTGCTCTGGAATCTTTTTGTAGGTTGAGGCTAGAACTGGTCACAGAAGGGGGTGGCCAGGGATCTTCCTGTGAAATGGGGAGGGCCCCATAGCTATCTTTCTTTTTCTTCTTTCCTTCTCTCTGTCTGCTGATTTTCTTGTTGTTCTTCCTGAGGACATCTGTACTTTATAATTACAATTTGCAAGACTCCCTTGCCAACAGACTCAAGAGGCTAAGTCCACAAGGGTTTCCCGAAGATGGGCAGTTTGCACTGAGCCTGTTTTGAAAAGGCTGTGTTCTTTCCAGTTACCCACTGAGATTTTAACATGAAGTTCAGCCCATGACTGTTGCTTGCAGCTGCCCATATAGGGAGTAGATTTTCTGAGCGTCCCAGAAGACATGGGGCCTTGCCCTGCCAGCCCTATGAGAAACTAGCACATATTGCTCTCGTTTTGCCGGTGCTGTTTCTTCAGATGCTGGTTCTTTCCTTGACTTCTTGTTTCCTCACCAGCCAAGGGAGCCTCTTTCCCTGAGATCTAGTCCCAGAACCTACTGGGTTCCTTTAGGGATATCAAGTTATGCTCCTGTCCACTTGGCCAAGAAAGATAGGCAGACATCTGTGTTGTTTAGCAGTACTGACATAGATGGTAAAGGTAGCATTGAATTCATGGTTGCTGTTGAAGAACAGAGAAAGGGGAGGTTGGGATTTCAGAGTATGTCATGTTCTTCTTAGACTAGGTGGTATGTGTGTGGATGGGTCATTTGTTATTACTATTATGGAAATAACAATTCTAAAATACATTCTTTGGAATTTAAGTGACACTTCGTTTATTTAAAGACAAAAGAGCATAGTCACTTGAGACTGAGGTCAGAGGGAGGCTATATAAGAGGATGTTGACACAAGAACTTAGCAGTGAGGACATAGTTGGAGAGAATTTTAGAGGGGCAAATATCAGACATCTGCTGAGAAAGCCAGGACTTTGGCTGCTTCTTTTCCCCTTTCCCTTATCTTCCTTGGGGCAATCTCTGAGAAAGATATGTGTCCTAAACAAATCTCTGCCGAAGAATCAGGGTGTAACCACTTTAAGAGCTCTCTGTGTGATTTTCCACTGGGTATTGACTCACCTGACCCAGAGCTCAGTACCTGCTGAGAGCACCAGGGGGAAAATCCAAAAGGAAGAAGCTGGAGAGGTGGGTGCATCTATGTCCTGACCCTATTTATGTGAGCTTGTTTGTGTTAGTATGGTACTGGCAGGCAGCCTCTGGCCATAGGAGTCTACAGCAGAAATCTCAGATGTAGTCGGCCCAGAAAGGGTTCAGGCTGCACACTAGTGCTTATCAAATGCATGCTGTGTGCCAGCCACTTTGCCGGGTGCTCTTGCATTTAATC
Source organism: Chrysochloris asiatica (assembly GCF_000296735.1). Taxonomy (NCBI): domain Eukaryota; kingdom Metazoa; phylum Chordata; class Mammalia; order Afrosoricida; family Chrysochloridae; genus Chrysochloris; species Chrysochloris asiatica. The sequence goes on from NW_006408556.1 coordinate 3,575,633, forward strand.
CCCATACTGGACTGTGAAGCAGGTGCTTTCACCTCTGTTAACGTCAGGGTTCAGTCAGATAGGTTGTGTATTTTGCCAAAGGGACAAGCAAAGGTCAAAACCTTTCTCTGACCTCAAACTCTCCTGCACAGGTGATGGAGTTGGGCCCAGAGGGCCTGGAGGTGAGGACTTGGGCGGCTGCAAAGGAGGCACAAGCCTGTCTGGCTGGGGCTTGGGGGTCTCTGGGAGGAGCAGGAATTCAAGTTATATTCATAGGGTAGAGTAAGCAGCAGGCAAGACACCCTTAAGTCTCCATCCAGGGGCAGACTCCCCAAGTATGTGTTGTTCACACTCCCAAGCTCTACTTTCCTACCCAGACAATAACCATCCTGCAATACTTACCATTCCTTTGGAGTGTTTCCACCTGTCTTACCCTGCCATGATAATATTAGAGGCCCATAAGGATACCATTTTTATAGTTGTATTTGATGAATATGGAGTGGGGAAGAATTCAGACTGTTTCTAGGATGCTCTCAAATGCTCTGGAGCTTCAGAATCTGCCTGTGAGACTCCAGTTGCTTTTGCCATCCTGCCCTATGGTATGTCCCTGGGGGGTTGTGAGGGTCTAAGCTATGCATTAATGCGCTGGACTTCAAAGTCGATTTGATCCACAAGCTTGGTGGTTCAAGGTCACCAGCTGCTTCTTGGAAACCCAATACAGTGTCACTATGAGTCTGAACCGAGAACCCAATACAGGGTCACTATGAGTCTGAACCAACTCAATGGTACTTAACAACAACAAGTTAGCTTAGTGACCCTCTTTCTCTCTTCTCTCAGTTTGAGATCTTTGTGGGCTGAGGGCAGTTCCTGTTCACTACTTACCCTGCACAGATGAATGAAGCTGGCAGTTTGACTTATATGAGGTAGACTCTAAGTTGATAGAATATAAAAGCCCATGGTTTGCTAATCCTAACCCTTTGATCTGTAGCCAGATGATCACATGAGCCAGTTTATCCTTAGGCCTTGGCAGTGATCAATGAAAGTGTAAGACATTGTTCAAACAGGAAACACAATGAGGAAGAGGAAAGGTCTGAAAGTATGCTGGGGGTCATCTGGAATTATTTATCAGACCTTACTGGAGAGATTTTTTTAGGAAAAAAAAAACAGCCAGAGAAGAATTCTGTGTCTGAGAGTTTAGAAATTTATTTGAAATGAAAGTGGTTTTAAGAATTAGCTCATGGCATTTGGTAATAGTGGCGAGTGTTTTGTCAGGCACTGCTCCAGACTCCTCCACCCCTAGAAGCTTTCCACATATATGATGGTTACAGTAGAAGTTCTTACATGAGCATTTGGGATTGGGGAAGGGGGTGGTTAATTACAAAACCCTATTCAAGGAAGAAAAGGTTTTTAAAAGAATCCAAACATTTTCTTTTTACTCCGTACAGATGTGCACCCACTCTTTTGATGTGGGGTGTGGCACCCCAAAGCCCATTCTTTTCAAGTGAATCTGCTAATTTGAAATTCTGTGTTGTCTTTTTTTTATTATTATAGAGATGAACAATCTCTCATTGTTACATCATTGACAAAAATTTCCAGTTTGAGTTTCTTAAAAGTAAAGTAAGATATTAGCTACTTAGAAGCAGTCTAAAGACAGTCTTCTTTATCATTTATTTCTCCAACAACATTTAATTCAATAGCAGATTTTAAAAAATGATTCCATTATTGAGTCTCTTCAAAGCATCCACTTGATTGTCACAGAAACAGCTCTTTTTGCCCTTGTTTCGTCATTTATATAATATTTAATCCAATTTTCTATTTTATCTTTATATCAGTAAATAAATGGGTTCTGGGGTCCATCGCAAACAGTTTTGGAAGTGATTCTAGCTGACTATTGGTAAGCTTGACACTCAGTTAGTGGACGGTAGAAGACCATGGATGCATTCAGAGCTGGATCCTGTCAGCTGTGACCATGAGTATCACTTGGTGTATATTACTGAAGGAATAGGTGGCGTGTGATTGTTTAGTTTGCAGGTCAGTTCAGTGGAGGTCAGTAACAGGTTGTAAGATAGGTATTGTTATCCCTGTGTTACAGATAACTAAACGGAGATGGAGAATGTGAGTACCTTGCCTTCAGTCACACTGTGCTAGTAAATAGCAAAACTGACCCCACAGTCTCCCATACCTCGTCACCTGCTGACCCAGACCTGTGGGATCCAGCTGTCTCTAAGATGCTAGAGATAGTGCCAGCTCCATAGACCTCAGCCCTCTTCTCCTCAAAGGAAAGGAGCAAACCCTGCTGCCTCCCTTCCTTTAGATCTTGTCTTGGAGTCTTCATGTTCCTGCTCTATAAGCTGTCTTTTAGAAGCATGTCACCTCTCTCACATGAAACATTTTGTCCTAAATGGAGAGGCAGTCTCCAACTGAGTGTCCAGGAAGTGGGTTATTGTTCTTGCAGAATGTTCTAAACATTTTCTTCCAGAAGGAAGTCCTTTACCTCTGGTTTGTCCTGTAAAAAAAAAATAAAAAAGCACAAAGAAACCTGGGTTTTGATTAACTTGTTTTTTAGGTAGAATTCTGTTTATTTTGGAACCACATGACTGTGAGTCATGAGTGCAAACCCTTTCTAAACCTTGTAAACTGAAATGACAAGAGAATAAGTAGGGTTGTGTGTATTATCTGAGGTTTTATAAGGTCTACAGGTATTTCCCAGTATAAGGAATACTTAGATCCAGTCCAATAGGAAATAAATGACTAGTAGGCTGAACCCTAAGGAGCTCTGGTAGCATAGGAGTTACGAATCGGGCTGTGAACCTCAGGTTCAGCAGTTCGAAACTACCAGTTGTTCTGTGGGAGAAAGATGAGGCTTTCTGCTCTTGTAAAGATTTGTAGACCCTGTACAGGGTCTCCATGAGTTGGAACCGACTCCACAGCACATAACAACAACAGGCTGAACCCTGCTGTACAAAGGACTCCATTTGAAAAGGCTCCTTAGATCCTCTTGCAGGGACTGAAATCACCCAGGGACAGGGACAAACAGGTGTTGCCTTTGGAAGAGGAGCAAATCTCACTATATGTGTTCCCACCAAGAACCGTGATCTGACTTCTGTGGTATTATCGTTTAAGGAATGAATGTGTTGGCCCAAGACAGTCTGTGAGATTGGTTGTACAGAGCTTACTCAAACTCTTCTCATTGTCAGTTAACTTCTCAATAAAGTCCTGTGGGGGAACCAGACATTATGCTAGGACTGCTCATATATTGTTTACAGGGTTTTACAGCAACCCTGTGTTGGCATCTCCATTTTGCCTCTGAGGCTTAGAGAAGCCACGTAATTTGCCCATATTGACAGCCCCATGATTGAGAGGTTTTCCCACATTTTATAGAAGAGGAAATTGAAAGTCAAAGAAGTAAAATAACTTGGCCAGTGTTAAATAACTAAGTGAATGACAAAACCAGAATTTGAACTCAAGCTTGCGATTTCAAAATCCATCTTCTTCCCACCATAATATATGAGCTGTTGTTGTTAATTGCCATCCAGTTGGCTCTGAGTCATAGCCACTCTGTATAGGGTCTCCGAGGAGCAGTTGATCGGTTTGAACCACCAAGCTTGTGGTTTGCAGTCCTGTGTTTATCCTACAGCGCCATACCAGGACGCCAAAATAAATATTCACTGCATTTTCATAGTTCTCAATCCCACATGTTTGAAATTCTCCTCAGAGTTTTAAATAAAACTGATGCTAGGCCCAAAGTAAGCAGGACACCATGAATAAATTAAATTATTAATTGGGCATTGGCCACAAATTCCTAATGCTGTGGTCATGGTGTTTTACTTTTCTGATGCTCGGTTTTCTCTTCTTTAAAGTGTTGTTGTTGTTATTGTTGTTGTTGTCATTAAGGGCATCATAGCGAGCCTGTCTAGGGTTTCTGAGGAGCAGTTAGTGGGTTTGAACTGTTGACTTTGTGTTTCAAACCGACCTTGCAGTCCAGTGCATTATCCTATAGTGCCACACCAGTACACTTCTTTAAAGTAGGGAGTCATATCTCCCTACAGGATGATTGTGAAGATGAGTGGCATCTGGGAGAGTATTCAGCTGGTACCAGGTACAAAGAGATTCCATGGAAGTGGTTATACCTAAAAGGACTCCACTGAGCGAACCCAGTCTCAAATCTAACAACTCTAGAAGGCCTGAGTTTTAACATTGTTGATAATCCAAAATACTTCCTAGAAGAAGGGTACATTTCTGTGAGCAACTGAATCCCATTTTCTGGAAAGGTGACCTCCAGAAGTATGAAAGGGTTGATTAAATACCCTTTCAGTATACAGTCCATGGACAAGGAGGCTTCAAAAACTTCTTGGAAAAATTCTAGTATCTTTTCATTTTTCCATAAACTTTTTCAAGCTGTTAACAGCAGTTTTAGATTTGATAAGCCCCTCATGCCTTTCTTTCACTTACTTCTTTATTTACTCCAAAGGGTTGATTTGGTTTCTGAATTTTATTGATCTCAGCCTATAGATACATTTGTTGTTGTTAAGTGTCGTTGAGTCTGTTCCGACCCATAGCTACCCTGTATAGGGTTTCCAAGGAACAAATGATGAACTTGAACTGCCAACCTTGCAGTTCAAACCGATTTTGCGGTCCAGTGCACTGACCCACAGCATAGTAACCCAGGACTCCATAGATACATTAGAGAGAATATAAAAGTGTTCTGCCTGGTGTGGCGCTGGACTGCAAAGTCAACTGAATCACAAGGTGAGTGGTTCAAGCTCACTCCTTGGAAACCCTATACAGGGTTGCTATGAGTCACTATCTATTCGAGGGCACTCTACAACAAAAACATCACTATTCAAGTATTCTAATGTTACTTACTATGCTAAAGAAGTTTACTTAGGTAGGGTTTAGTCTCTTTTGAGTCTGATTACTATAAGCCAATTTCCCAGGGTCTGCTCATCCTGGGGGAAACTGACAATTGAGTTTTCAGACTGTCTTAGACTGGGGTTAGTCTGGTTTGCAGAATAGAGAAAGCCACACCACAACACAGAAGCAATGCTGAGAGCCCTTCCCCCAGAAAGCTCTGTGGCAGGGAATAATGGTGAAGCCAACTTCCCACATTCCTTTCTCTTTGTTTCCTTTGCGTGTTGGGCTTGTCTTTGCTAATTAGCATGTGGAAAAGAGTTCACTACAAATGATGAAACTCAAGCCAGTGTTGATCTTACAGTTTATTATTCTCTAAAATATTTGATCCTAAAAGAAATTTTCTCCCCTAGTACTTTATTTCTAACATTTGAAAACTGTAAAGACTTTGAATAGTGATTATACAAAACCCTATACAGGGTTGCTATGAGTCCGAACCGACTCAGAGGCACTTACCAACAGTATGCCCACTACTTAACTTCTACAGGTAGCATTTTGCTGTTTGCTTTACCTCTTATCATCCAACTTTCTGTCGTCCACTTACTTTACATTTTAAAGTAAGTTGCAAACATCAGTGCATTTTTATGTGCTTTACACTGTAGGATCACTATGAGTCATAACTGACTTGACAGCACATAACAACAAACAACACACTTTCATTAACTATAGTTAAAAAAATTTTTTTTTAATAGTTTTCTTTAGCCGGAGGGGTAAATTTATTTAAAATGAAATGTATAAATCTTAAATCTGCCATTGCATGAGTTTTGACAAATGAATAAACCAAAAGACAAAAACCAACCATTTGCTATCAAGTCAGTTCCAACTTGTTGTTGTTAAGCACCATCGGTTCCAACTGGTAGTATAGGGTTTCCTAGGAGTAGCTGGTGAACTTGAATCACCGACCTTACAGTCCAAGACATTAACTCACAGCACCACCCCCATAAGGTTTCCAAGGCTGAAATCTTTATGGAAGTAGACCACCAATCACATCTTTCTTTTACAGAGTTCACCCTGCTGGGCTTTCAGTTAGCCGGCAAGCTCTTGAACCATTTTACCACCAGGACTCTTTCTGATAAACAAATGTTACTGTTAAGTGCCTCCAGTCAGTTCTGACTCATAGCAGTTACTGGTGAGTCAACAACCTTGGGGTTCACAATCCAGTGCTTATCCTACAGTACCACACATAAGCAATAATCCAAATTCCTATCAAGATATACAGCATTACCATTACCCCAGAAAGTTCCCTCATGCCCTTTCTTAGTCAATCCTTGTCTTCTCCACAACTACCCTTTGGGTATTTTCTATTATAGATTAGTTTTGCCTGTCCTGGAACTTCATATAAATGGAATCGTGCTCTTTTGTGTAAGGCTTATCTGAAAGATTTTAACTAGTGAGGCTTTGGAACTTTGTTGACTTCATTTACTGAATTTCTTCTTCCTATTTCGCAAGTTCAGAGATTGTTAGGAATGAGAGATGGGCAAACTCAGAAAATTTCAGGACAGCTGATTTTGATAATGTATGAGTATTTATATTGACAGTGTATATACTAAATATAAATGCATTTTGTTTGCATCTTTTTTTGTATCTTGGGGATGTATTTGGGTGTCTGTATAATTTAATGCTCAGTATTATACATCTGCTTCCTCCAATATTAGAAGACAGGTGTTTTCCTGAAGAACGTGAAGACTTGCTGGAAGTAGAACCCCTTCCTTCCCTGGTCACACTGTTGAGGAATAGGTTCTGAGTGGAAGCTTAGCATGTCTTCTTTGGCTGCTTTTAAGCATAACTGGTTTTATAATATAGTGCAGTGTTCTGTAATGAAATTCAGGTTGTAAACGAATGGGACCAAGGGAAGGTTACTTGGAGGTTGTTGGCAGTGAAAGAGGGACCAAGATGCAGATTACACTGTGTTTTGTTTTGATTTTGATAACTGCAGCCTTTTTAAGGTTTGTAAGGTTTCTCAGCCCCTGCCCCATTCTTGCCCCCTACCCTCCGCCAAAAAAAAAAAGCCTGCTCTTAGATGGAAAGTAGATTGCTTAAATTGGACTAGGAACCCAAATATATAATCCTCATTAATCTTTCAGATTCTTGTCCCACTTATTGAAGCCAGTACTTGGCACATAACCCAGAGTTATGTGGCAAGCAATAATAAAGTTAATTGGAATCTAGGTCTTTCAACTTTTTTTCTTTCAGCAGTTTCTTGGGACTTTGAGGTAAAGATTGCTTTATAGTCTAAGAAGACTAGTGTTGTTTCCATTTAGGATTCCCTTTCTGCCAAGTTGCAGGTTTGGGGCTCTAGAAGTGTGTCTGGGTAGGAGAAAGAGCTAGCTGGTAGTTCTGGGGTGTGAATGTCTTGAAGGGAGCAAGGCTCATTATCAGATAAAAATGAGAAGATACAGGGGAGATTTGAGAGTTAGACTAAAGTGAAGAAAACAGTGTTGACTGGCTTTCTTTGTAACCAGTCTATCCTGGGGCAAGTCCACCAGGTGGGCTTTGAATTTGAACCTTTATCAGTGTCAGGAAGACGAAGCATTTACAAAAATAAAGCAGCTTTGCTTTATTTATTCCAGTAGAAGGAGGGGAAGGGGAGTGTAGTGACAATAAAAGAGAATGCATGTGAGATGTGAGGGGATACCACAGTAAATATGGTAGTAATCTGAGTGCCCCCTGTGAGGAGACAAATTAAACTGAGACTAACAGAGTGCTCTGTAGAAAAGAAGTTACTCATCCTTAGTGGAGCTGCCATGTCTGCCTCAGGAAGGACAGCCCTGAGCCCGCTGGCAGATACTTATTCATTCCCTACCGCCTTCCCCCTCTCTCCCGCCCCATCCTGTTTCACTCTCCTAAAAGCAGTTGACAAGGTTAGAAAATCAGGACAAATAATTTACTTCAATCCATCCTTGTCTTTCCTGAGACCTTAAGCAATTCAATCTGTGGGGGCAGATGGAAGGGAAAAAAATAACCCAGACCCTAGTCAGTGACCCTTTTTCAAATGTGGAATCAAAGCCCCCTCTAGGCTGAGAGCCTGTCTGATGCTAAGAGACAGAAGACAGAGATGGTGATGAATTCTTATGTGGTTTCTAGAGCTGGGAGTGCAGCTGTCAGCAATCTTTAGGGTTTCTTGCACAGTCTAAGGATCCAGTCTTGACGTCAGCAGTCACCTGGTGATGGAGAGCATCTGGTGAGTCTGAGGCAGTTCAGGCTCAGTCCCTCCACCTAGTACTCCTGGGAATGAAGAGTGCTGTCCACACCAGGCCACCTGGCCAGAATAGAGGGTCTGCCATGAGTTCCCTCAGGAAGCAGGCTCAGCTGCTGATGGCACCTACCAGAAATGATGGAGTTTGTTAGTCTGCTCATGGAATAGAGTTTCAGTTTCCTCACCTGAAAAATGGGGAGAATACATTTGCTTTGTAGTGAGTAGCTAGACTCTGCAGGGTTGTTGAAAAGGCCAGCAAGTAGTCACGGAGTGTGAGGTACTTCGGGGGAACAACCACCCAGGCAGATTGGAGAAAGATAAAAATAGGGAGGAAAAGAGACTTAGAGAATCCACACTGGGGTCCTGAAGCAAGATCTGACTTTCCCCATTTCAGTGAGGAAACCAGCATGGCATGGCATTTAGCATTTGGTATCTGCTCTTGTTCCTCACTGAGCACCTCTAGGATGCCACCTCTATGCAGGACACTGTGTGGAATCTAAAAGAAACACAGTATGAACCAGGGCCCTTACCCTTAATCATTCTCCAGCATCTCTGGGACACATCACACAGCAGAAAATCAAAGAAATAACAGTGTAAAGCAGAATCTGTTTCTGGGCCAATAAGATCTGTGAGCAGACAAAAAAAAGTAGGTGTCTCCAGCCCTTTGGTGGGAGAGTCCTGGGAAGCTGTTTGACAATAGCACGGGGGTTGGAAGAGAGTGCCTGACATAAGGAGTCCATTTCAGTTGTTGATGAATTATCTTCCTTCGTGGTCCCATTTACTACAAAAGTCAGAAAGTTGATCCCTTTTTCTTCCTCCTCTCCTGAAGTTTGAACACAAATAGGAATACCTAAACACAACCATTGCTTCTAACCCGGCCCACCTCCTGGAAAGGTGGTTTCACACTGGCCTTGGAACCCAATTATACCCAGGAGTGCTGGTGCTCATGGCCCTCACGCTGTCTGCTTGGGCCCAGTGCACTTCCTGGCACACAGGAGACCAAGTCAGTACTTGTAGAAGTACCTCTTCCCCCACTCCCAATAGCCCCTGAAAATTCCGATGTCATCTGAGCCACATCTCAGAAACAGGTATGGTGATGGAGACCAGAGGTCTCTCCATATGCAGAACACTCTTTCTGGCAGTAGTCTGAGGGCAGCCAGGAGTCCCTGTTCTAAGCAAGAACCTGTTGGGTGACCCAAGCAGAAGCATCTCTGATATTTTGTTTTTGTTTCTAGCCATATGGGGATTATGTTTTATACAGCCCTATAAGAAAGCTCTGGTAGCGTAGTGGTTACGAATAGGGCTGTGAACCTCAAGGTCAGCAGTTCGAAACTACCAGCTGCTCTGCGGGAAAAAGATGAGGCTTTCTGCTCCCATAAAGATTTACAGTCTCGGTAACCCTGTACAGGGTTTCTATGGGTCAGAACCGACTCAACGGCACTTAATAGCAACAACAATAAGAAAGAAAACTTCAGGATGTCATGAATGCTTTCTGAAAATGGAATATGTCCAAACATACTTTGATTGCAAGATCATCCTTACCTTACCAAACACAAAATTCTCCTAGTTTCTGCAAATTCTATATTAAAGCATGACCATTTCCTGTCTCTCTTTAAAAATGTCACTGATTTAAAATATTAGAAAAAGAAGGGAGCATTGAACTGTGTGGCCTACTATTATATTCTACCTACCTCTCCCTTCCTGAGATACAGAACGTTTCTGGGGAAACAACCTAATTAGATTGGTTTTTAACTGCAACCTAAATAGTTAAACTACATGCTGTGTATAGATCAGAATGGAGTCTGTCTGCTCTGAATGATCTTCTTTGTCTAGACTAAGGTGGTCATATTTCCTCTCTGCTGGTTATAGGCCAGGGGGTTGAGACAAGAGAGAGAAGATGACGTCTGACTCCTCCCAGGCCCTCACAGCCCAGCCTGAGGCTCTATGCCTGTGGAGGGGACTGCCAGAGCTTTGGCCCTAATAGAATTCTTCACTACCACATCCCTATTAGCCCTGAGCTCTCACCAAGGCAGCTGTCAGTAAGCTGCAGAATACTCTGAGCTCCTCTTTAAACTAGAATCTTCTTCGCTTGATTTAACTAGGACAACTCACAGAGCAACAAAATACATGTTCTAGTCCTGTTAACGTTTCCCAGCCAGTCTGCAGCCTGAGTACCTCACCTATCCAAGTGAAGAGGGTAGGTTGTGAATCCTGGGCTTCTGCTGTCCTTTGTAGTTGACTCCTGTAGCAAGCAGGAAGGAGTGGAGCAGAGTAACAGCAAGGGTGTTCAATTCTGTCCACTCTAATTTCAAAGGGCCCTGCGGCAAAAATCTCAGGAACTGTGAAGCCAGGGGATGTTGAACCAACAGACTAGCTGAGGCTTGGGTGTTAGATGATTATGATAATAACAAAATTCCTAATATAAGTGACTTTATCTCAATGAATCCCCTTTGAGTAACCATTCCATTTTAGAGCTTCCTACTCTTGACACTCTTCATGACCTTTGGAAAACAGCTTTTTCATTGCTGGATCTCAGTATAGCTTGTTGCTGCTGCTGTATGCCATGGAGTCAGTTCCAACTCAGAGTGACCCTGTATGAGGTTTCAGAATAGTGACTAGTGGGTTTGAGTCGCCAACCTTGTGGTTAGTACTCCAGTGCTTATCCTACAGCGCTACATCAGGATTCCACAGTATAGGCAGTTCCTGACTTAAGACATATTCTAGTTACATGGACTCATATAGGGCAGTTTATTTTTTTGTTTTTATTTTTACATCTCATTGCTGGTAATATGTACTACATACAATTTGCAGCACATAATGATGGATGTTATCACTCTGTAAATTTATATGTAATGTTTTCAACCTATGAAGACAAATAAAGATTGAATTTATAAAGATACTGATAATAAAATATATGGTTCTGTAGGATAAGCACGCGACCACAAGGTTGGTTTAAACCACAAGGTCGGTAGTTCACACTCATGAGCTGCTCTTTGGAAACCCTTTATAGAGAACGGACTTGACAGCATTTAACAAAAACAACAATAAAAGGCAATAATATTGAAAACTTAAAGAAAAATGAGGTACTATATTCAACTTTATCAAAACTGACTTCGGCATAGTAATCATTGGAACCTAATAGTAATCGTTGGAACAAAAGTTGAGGACAACCTGTAAATGGAAACCACATTTGCATTCATCATTCTTTCTGTGTGTTGCCTATTTATGATAGCCAGCTTCAGGAAGTAAAATGACAAATAACATACTTGATTGCAACCCCCTTGGTGCTTAGTGGTGAATCTCCCCAGATTTGGACTGGAGGCGGGAGCTAAAGGCTAGCAGAGCCATTTCAGGAGTGAAGAGCCATCCCCCAGGGAAGAAAGTTTCTCCAAGGAGAAGCATACTACTTCTCCAAAAAAAAGCTGTTTGGTCAGCTTCAACTCATAGTTACTAACACCATTTACAGCAGGACAAAATGCTGTCTGATCCTTTATCAGACATTACCCTGTTGTGATCAGTGATGTTTTCATTGGCTCATTTTCAGAAGTAAGTTGTCAGGCCTTCTTAGTCTAGAAGCTCCGCTGAAACCTGCTGGTATTTGAAGTATTAGTAGCATAGCTTCCAGCATCATAGCAAGTCACCACAGAACAGCAAAATGACAGACAGCTGTTGTTGGATAAATGTTGCAGAAAAAGAAAATAATCAGCCAGTGTTTATTGAGTACAAGCAGTTCCGGCATTACAGACAACTTCCATTTCTAAGTCTGTCTTGAAGTCAAATTTGTGTGTGAATTGGTTCAGTTAGCTATTGTTCATATTTAATGGCAGTTTAGTCAAATGTTGGAGTCCTGGTGTGTCACTGTGGGTTAATGTGCTAGACTGCAAAGTCAGTTTAAACCATAAGGTTAATGGTTCAAGCTCACCAGCCGCTCCTCAGAAACCCTATACAGGGTATACAGGGTCGCTATGGGTTGGAACTGACTTGATGGCACTTAACAAGTCAGATGTTTGTCATATATATATATATGTGTGTGTGTGTGTATGTGTGTGTGTATAGATAGATACAGTATACCTTTCTTTGGAAAGGAATTAAGAAAACACCTCTAGGTGCACTAAGATCTTTATCATAATAATACTGTAATAATAATAACCTTTTGGTTGCACCCATTTGTCATTATAATACAGTGTTATGTATCTTATAAGTAAATATAAGTGTGTATCTTATACTTACTATTATACTAAACAATTTATGGGGCTTGGTTCCAAACTATGGGACATATGTTAGTAGTCCAAGGGTTTCCTGTACCTGCCCTTTGTCCACCAGTTCAAGGCTTGTGTAATCTTCATGAATAACCCAGGCTCTAGGACCTGGCGCTGACCTGTTATTTGGTACCAGGTTGTGCTGTGCAGCTTGGTCTAGATGAGATGAGCTGCCTCCAAATCTCCTAAGCCTTTACTGTGGAAGAGGAAGTATTCTAGGGGAATAACTGCAACCATTGGGCAAAAGTTAAGTCTGTTAAAAGAGGAGTGTTATCAATTGGAAATTTCTGCAAAGGGGATGAACCAGCTGAGTGACTTTTTATGTCTCAAAAGTGAATAAATTTAAGACACACCATACATTGATTACCTCATTAGCAAAGAAAGCCCTATTCCTAAGTGAGATTATACCAAACCCCAAAATCAAACCCTTGTCTTCTAATCAAGTTTGGCTAGAATCAATCAAACAATCCTGTGAGTCAAATGGCCCCATAAAATTTTCGTGGCTGAAATCTTTATGGAAGCTGACTACCATATCTTCCTCCTGTAGAATGACTGACTGGTGGGTTTGAACTGTCGACCTTTTGATAAGCAGCCAGGCAAGCACTTTAACTACTGCTGCACCAGTGATTGCTCCACAGGTATAGAGGTTAGAATTTACAGCACATGCTTTTTAGGGACACAATTCAATCTATAACAAGTAGGAGCCTAGGACCTATGAGGTCCCTGCTGCTGATGCGTAATATCTTATGCCTGGAGAAACTCTCAAGAAATACTAGGGATTTATCTTGCAGATATCCTTGCACATGTGTACAACGATGTAGGACAGTATTCATCGTAATGTTGTTTAGAATGAGAAAAGATTGGAAACTACATATGTATCCATCAGGAGTTAAGTGCCGTCGAGTCCACTTCAACTCCTAGTAACCCAGTATAGAGTTTCCGAGGAGTGGCTGGTGGATTTGAACTGACTTCATGGTTCAAACTGACCTTGTGGTCCAGTGCTTACCCATCAGTAGGGACTGGTTAAACTGGAGAACTATGCATCATCCATTTGAGAAAGGGGAAGAGGGTGTTCTTTATGAGTTATGCAAATAACTTCAAGATATATTATTTAAAAAGTGAGAAACATCACAACGTATGTAAAATATCTCTATTAGTATCGGGGTAGAGTGGAATACATTCATATATTTGCTTGTGTATGAATATAATAGATTTGTTGTAGTTGCAAGTTGCCATCAAGCCAATTCTGACTCATGGAGACCCCGTGGGTACAGAGCAGAACCATAGAGTTTTCAAGCTGTGGCCTTTTGGAAGCAGATTGCCCGACCTGTCTTCTTAGGCATCTCGGGATGGGCTAAAACCAATTTTTTGCGTCTTTTGAATTTTGAATCTAGTAGAGATACTACTCCCCCCACCCCCCAAAAAAAGTATAAGTAAAAATATAAAACTATTTTAAAATAGCTTTTACTAGACAGGAGTACTCTAAGGGTAGCAGAGGGGAAAAGGAACGCAAACCTTTTATTGAGCATCTACTGTGAGCGGAGTCTTCAGCTAGATGCGTTCCATACCTGGTACAATGTCATCCACCTAACTCTGTATGGAAGGCAATATCCATCCCATTTTTATAGATTTAAACTGAGGCTCTGGAAGGGTTAAGATACTGGCCTGTGGTGCCATGGCTAATTGCCTGAAGGAAACCTGTCTGGGTTCTCTCAGCTCCCCAGCCTTGTCACCTGCTGCACATAAAATGCACAGAGCCAAAGAAGAGATGACAGGGGTGCTGGAGGGAAAGGAGCATGCTGCCTCTGGCCCTGTTTCTAGAGCCTGCTTTGGGGCTCTGGGGCCCAGAACTAGAGGTACACCTTCAGCGGGCCCTAGGGATCACATTCATTGTTTCCTTTTGCTTTTGCTGAGCTCATTGGCTATCCAGGAAGTCTGAGCAGCAGCCTTTCATTCTATGGCTGGAGGAGGAAAATTCCTCCTAGAGTCCTGGTGTGGCATTGCCTTGGATCTAAAGGTCGGTTTGAACTGCAAGGTCAGGGGTTTGAACTTGCCAGCCACTTCTCGGAAACTCTATACAGGGTCTCTCTGAGTTGGCACCAACTCAACGGCATATAACAACAACAACCTGGCCACTGAAGTCATGGTGTGGCACTGTAGGATAAGTACTTGAACCTCAAAGTGAGCAGTTCAAATTTACCAGCAACTCCTCAGAAACCCTATGAGGGGCCACTGTGAGTCTAAACTGACTCACACCGCTTCACAACACCCTAGCCACTAGAGGAAATTTGGTGCCTGTTCTGTGTGCTCGGAGTTGGGTGTCAAATGTGCTGTCTTTGTCTGCCAGCTGGAGGTTGGCTGGGGAGCTGTTGTTTTTCTGATTGTCAGACCCAGGCTCCTTGTACTTAGAGGGAAAAGCATCCAAGCCCTGGTACAAAAGGTTCTCTTTTCATTTCTTTGGAAAAAGAGCAATGAATGAGCTCATTATCACGAAACCCAAAAGAAGAGGAGGGGAAGAAGAGAAGGTGGCCTGTCCTCACTGCCTGGCCCTGCCCTGGGCTAAGTTTCCTGGGTGGGGGCTTGGATCTGGCCTAGAGTGACCAAAGCCACATGGCTGAGACAGGTTGTCCTTAGAGATGGCAATGCTGGAGGACTTGGGATAGATTGAGAACTACTCTCTTCTGCTGTTATCCACAGGAAGGCAGGGGGTCTGTCCCACATCTCTTTCCCTGAATCCAAAGCTCTGTCCCTGACTACTGACCTCCAGGGTGCAAATGGCAGGGTTATGTGCCTGCAACCCCTTGGCCTCCAAGAGATGCCTTTGTGCAGGTGTTCTGCTTGCTCAACTGTAGAACTTGTCCTCACGCTCAGACAATAGTACCTGTTGGATGCTTACTCTTTGCCAAGCACTGCTCTAGGCACCTGGGGAATAGCTGTCTAAATCTCTCCCCTCTACCTGGAATTTTCTTTCTTTCCTGTGGTAGAGGAAGTAACTTCAGGGGGATAACTGGGACCAGTGGTGAGATGTGCCAAATCTGGCCTGCTCCTGCCTCCTCTACCCAATCTCTGCTGGCTGTGGTGGGCTGCTGGGGGTAGTAATAACATACATGACTTGAGAGGGGAGCTCTTTGGTATTTCCAGCAACTGAGCCGAGCCCAGAGTGTCACCACCTCACTCACTTCAGAGTATGACTTGAGATCCATCCAGGCCTGTGTCCAGAGGAGGGCTTTTTAGAATCAGAGCAGCAGGGTGGCGCTGGAGCTGGCAGCCATCTAAAGGAGCCCTGGAGCTGCCTAGAGGTCAGCACCAGTGGGCACGGGTTGGTGAGCTGGTAATGTTTAACCCAAGCCTGACAGCCTCCCCTTTTTGTGTTCCTTTTTCAGATTGAGAAAATCATGAGTTCCATTGGAGAAGGGATTGACTTTTCTCAGGAACAGCAGAAGATCTCAGGTACTGTATCAAGCAGCCATTTTTCCTGTGAAACCCAGATCTTTGGTTCTTTTCCAGCTCAGATTTTTTCTCAGACACAGAAAATAGCCAGTTTGGGGCTGAAAGGGCTCAGCCTCAGATCAAGTCACACTCTGGCATTTCGGTTCTCATGTAGCCAGACATCCCACCTTGGCTGTTATTTTTAGAGTCATGGTTCCTCTTACATATTGGAGAGGAAAATGTACAAATGGAACTTTAGGCTGCCTATTGTTGTTGTTGTTAAGTATTGTCAAGTCAGTTCCAACTCATTGCAACCCTGTATAGCGTTTCCAAAGAGTGACTGTTGGATTTGAACTGCTGACCTTGTGGCTAGCAGTCCATTGCTGGTCCTATAGCACCACACCAGGACTCCAGGCTGCCTATTAGGACAGTTTTAAAAACATGAATTCTTTTTCATGATTATTTTTGTAAGTGTTGTCTTTCTTAGATTGGCACATTAAATTAACATCCTTCGGTGATGGTCTTCCAGCTTCCCAGGTGGCTCTGGCAGTAACTCTTAATGAGAACATAGTGCCACAAGGGTGGCAGAACATTAGTTTAAACCAGTTGTCTCACACTTAAGCATAGTTAGAATTGCCTGGAAGGATTAGCATTTCTGTCATCTCTCTGTGTTTGTTTCTCCATTCTTCACTTTACTTGGTCACTTGTTTTGACACTATAACGATGCTACTTGGTCAGGCCTCTCATTTCTAAGCCCCAGGGGTAAAGTGTGCCTCTGTTTCTTTTGTTTGGAACAGAGCAAGCTAGATCTGATGTCATGGTGAACTGTTTTACTTGATCATAGGATTGTGCTTGGGTTATTTTATCAGAAGCTCTTAAAGGTGCCTCTCAGAGGAAATCTCAGCCCCCTATCCCCCAGGCACCTGAAGATAGATATTCCACCAGGGCGCCCTGCCTTAGCTAAAAGCAGTCTGCTGAGAGCTTGACCTACTGGATATAAATGCCTCTGTGCCCTGAAGGGGTGGCGACATGCCCTGTGTACTTGCAAGGCTCCATCCAGGATTGACTTGTAAGCCTCAGTGGCACCTCTGATTCCTTCATGGGCCCAAGCCTGGCAAGAGGTCTGGTGAATGGAGGGGAGGGGGTAGTGCATACCTGGGAAAAAGGAGCTGCAGAGGTCATGGATCATGACTAGAAAACGATAGACTCTGGAGCCTCACAACCCTGGATTCAAATGCTGCCTTAAGAAACATGCATGTCACTTCATCTATCTACAACACTTGGATAATAGTACCTATCTCCTAGGTTTGTTGTGAGTGGGTAATACATATGTACTTGGGCTAAAGAAGTGCCCAGTAAATGCTTGTTTCTACCCCTGAAATCCTTACTCATATCCAGAAATCTGGAGAATGTAGGGTCATCTGTTCCCCTGACTTGTCTCCCTCCACCATTTTTCAGACCTGGTTGGTGCCTGGAGCCACACCTTCCCTCCAGCAACCTAGTTTCCCCAGGCCCTATCCCAGAGGACTGAGCTGCATTTGGCCTGTCTCTGTTCATCTTGGATTATGCTGGAGTCATCAGAGGTGACTCTTCTAGCCAAGAGTCTGTGAATCAGTTTCCCGGCAATTGCTTACACTCATTCAGGCCATCTCATACTCTAGTGTGGTTTGTAAAAGATTCCAAGAGTCAAGTGTTTGTTGGGAATACATGTTTAGGACTGAGACAAATATTTTTGTCATTGATCCCAGCTAGGCATCGGATCATTAGCAGCTAGTGTGTAATTTAAAGCCACTTTCTGCTTTCCTGTCCCCCTCTGTGTCCAAGGAGCAGGAACCTAAGTCATTTGCTTGTCCTTGAGAGCAGTGGGTCAGAAACAGACCAGTGTCACTTGGATTTGATAAATCAGGAGATGTAACAGTGCCTCTGGAAGAACCTTCTACTCAAAAAGGTTCTTACCTTGCCCTTTTCATCCTACCCAATGGTTCTTGCCCCTAAATCCATGTGAATGGTGAGATTTGGTCCAGCTCTAGGTTTCTAAATGCCAACACACAGTCTACTTTTATTTTTCCTTTAAATTTTATGTTTTTGTTGCTGGTAAGTGCCATCGAGTCAATTCTGACTCATAGCAACCCTGGATAGGGTTTCCAAGGAGTGGCTGGTAGGTTTGAATTTGGAAATATTTCTTCCTTTTGTCTATTATGACAGTTTAAACAGTATAGGTGTTGGTGTCAATTCTTCTCTAAATATTTGATAGAATTTCTCAGTGAAACCCATCTAGTCCAGAACTTTCTTTAAGGGGGAAGAATGATTAGGAAGTTTTGATCACTCTTCACTTATGGGTCTGTTGAGACTTTGCTTTTGAATCAGTTTAGGTAGGTGTGTATTTCTGAGATTTTGTCCATTTCATCTAGGTCATCCAGTTTGTTGTCATAATCTGTCACAGTTGTCTGTTTTTATTGGGTTAGTAATGTCATCTCTTTTTATTTTGGTTATTTGCATATTTTCTCTACTTTGTCAGCCTAAATAGTGATTTCAATTTTTTTTGTCTAATTTTTTTATCATTTCAAAGACCCAACTTCTGGTTTTATTGATTCTCTATTATTTTTCTGGTTTTGATTTTATTTATTTTTGCTTTAATCTTTCATTGCCTTTCTTTTGGTAGATTTAGGCAGATCTAAATCTAGCAGTGAGTATACTGCTTCACTGAGTCTGTAAGTTTTGGCATGCTGAGTTTTCATTTTTATTTGATTTTTTTTTTTTTTTTTTCATTTTCATTTGACTCTTAAGAAATTTGTAACTTCTCTTTTGATTTCTTACTTAGTAGGTAGGTTAATAGTGTATGACACTGGACCCACTAATAGGATAAGCACTGGACCCACTGGACCTTAAGGTCAGTTTGCACCACAAGGTCTGCAGTTCAAACCCACCAGCGGCTTCTCAGAAACCCTAAAAAGGTTCGCTATGAGTCAGAACCAACTTCCACGGCCCTTAACAACAGTTTAATAGTGTGTTGTTTCATTTCTCTATGTTTGTTTATGTTCTGGATTTTTTTTTTCTTTTCTTTTCTTTTTCCTGTTACTGATACCTAGCTTCACTCCATTATGGTCAGAGAAAATACTTTATGTGATTTCAGTCTTTTAAAATTTGTCAGGATTTGTTTTGTGACCTAAAATGTGGTCTGTCCTGGAGAAGGATGTACATGCACTGGAGTAGAGGAGATACTTTGTTGAATTTGGGTAGAGTGTTCTTACATGTCTAAACAGGTCCTGTTTCCTTATTGATCTTTTTTCTAACTGTTCTGTCCAATATTGAAAGTGGTGTACTGAAGGCTCCAACGATTATGGCAGTGCTACATTTCTCCCTTCAGTTATGTCAGTATTTGCTTTTTATATTTTTGTTCCTTTACATATGTTGGGTACTTATATGTTTATGTGTAGCACAGTGGGATAAGCACTGGACTGCAGGTTCACATTGGACCACAAGGTTGGCAGTTAAAACTCACCAGCTGCTCCTTGGAAACCTATACAGAGTCACTGTGAGTCAAAATTCACTTGACAACACTTAACAACAACAAATTACTGTGTAATGTCTAACTTTATCTCTTTTGAGAGATTTAAAGTCTTCTTTGTGTGATATTAATTGCCACCCCAGTTTTCATTTGGTTATTATAAACATGTAATATTTTTTTTTATCTTTTCATTTTCAACCTAATTGCGTCCTTGGGCTTAAGGTATGTGTGTTGTAAACAGTATATAATTGGTTGTGTTTTTTGTTGCTGTTTTCTTTTTAGCCTATTCTGCTCTCTTTCTGCCTTTTGATTAGAGCATTTAGCCCATTTGTATTCACTGAATTACTGATAAATAACTTCTGCCATTTTGTTACCTATTTTGGTGAGTCCTACACTACCTATGTCTTTGTCCTCTAGTACTGCTCTCTTTGGTGTTTTGTTGGTTTATGGTAGTGAGCCTTTTTGGTTCCCTTCTCTTTTCCTTCGTGTATATTTTGAATATTTATTCCCTTAGTGGTTGCCCTGGGTATTATATTTAAGAGCTTGTATTTATAACATTCTAGGATAAATTGGTACTAATTTGATGCAACTTCCTACCCCTATTTCTGGAGCTTGTGACATGTAAGAATCCTGTGTCTATACCATTTTTTTCCTCCCTTAGCTGTTGCTATCACTAGCTGAATGTTTGTATTTCATGTGCCCTAAAACATAATTTTATCCTTGCCCTTTATATATGAAGGGATTTCAGAAAGTTCCATTATCTTTTCATTACATTTTTCCACTAATTTTTTTAAGCCCCCTCATATTTGTTATTAAAAAGTATGAAGGACAAAACATTTAGAATTATCAAGCATGAATACCTTATTACTTACTCATTTTACTCGTCCATAAGGAGCTCTGGTAGTGTAGTGGTTACTAGTAGGGCTGCTAACCTTAAGGTCAACAGTTTGAAACTACCAGCTGCGCTGTAGGAGAAAGATGGACTTCCTGCTCCCGTGAAGATTTAAAGCCTTGGCAACCCTATGGAGGGTCGCCATGAGTCGGAACTGGCTCCATGGCACACCGCCACCACGACCACCACCATACTGGTCCATGTACTCCTGGTGTGGCACTGTAGGATCAGCACTGGACTACAAACCACAAAGTCTGCAGTTCAAACCCATCAGCTGCTCCTCGGAAACCCTGTGCAGCATCACAGCGTAGTGGTTACGAATCGGGCTACGAACCGCAAGGTCAGCAGTTTGACACTACCAGCTGTTCTGCTGGAGAAAGATGAGGCTTTCTGCTCCTGTAAAGATTTACAGCCTGTTCAGGGTCACTATGAGTCGGAACCGACTCAACGGCACACAACAACAACATGAGTCAGAACTGGCTCTACGGCACTTTGACATACTTGTCCAAGCATTTTTCTTTTTTAGGGATCTTTCTTTTTGTGTATAGCTTTGAAGTACTTTCTAGGGTTTTTTTCCCTTCAATCTACAGAATTTCCGCTAGTGTTTTATGTAGCATTGGTCTGGTAGATATGAACTCTTTCAGCTTCTGTTTGTCTGGAAATGTTTTCATTTCGTCCTCATTCTTCAAGGATAGTTTTACTGGGTATAGCATTCCTGGTTGGCATTTGTTTTCTTTTGGCACTTTAATTATACCATTTCATTGACTCCTGGCCTTCAATGTTTCTGTGGAAAAATGGCATTTAATCTTGTTGGGGGTCTCATTGTATGTGACTATTCTCTCTCACTGCCTTCAGAATTCTCTCTTTATGTTTAATTTGTGAAGACCACAATCTACTTTTAGAGCTTACTGATTTGAGCCATCCTGCCTTCCCCAACTTAGACAAAGCAAGAGTGGGCACTTAGGGTGGCCACCTGAGCAGAGGGTGTGCCCAGCCAGGCTGCAGAGTTCCAGCCACTGTGTCTGCCCTGCTACTGGGCCTTGAACCATGGAGTGGTGGGTTCAAGTCTTTCAGTTCACTACATGCTGGTCAGGGGGGTGCTTTCCCCACAACCTCAGGGAGCATCAACCTCCAGCTCAGACCACAGCAGAATGATGTGAGTTTGAGTGGTCAGTATCAGGGTTCAGCTTGTTCTTGGGTTTTTGAATTAGGAGAAGAGACCTGAGCTGACAGAAGGAGCAGGTCCTCCAGCTTGCAGCCCTTCACTAAGCACTGAATGCCTCAGTTGGGATTGGTTTTGTAGGGGTCATCTCCTGAAGGGCAAGACCATAATACTTGCGTTTCGGTCCTGTTTGGGGGCACACATATCCCTGTGCTGCCATCATTGGAGCCAATTATAAGAATCCCAAAAGACACAGGTTCAGTATGTGAAAGCCTTCCCACTGGCTGGCCACTCCGACTTCTTTCAACAAAGCCCAGTGTCTGTGAGCAGAAGACAGTCATTTGGCATTCTTTTGCTAAAGCCAGCCTGTTTTAGCTGGTGCGTGCTATTGACTGAAGGATACTTTAGCGGGTAATTCTCCTCTTTCTTTGCCAGCTTTATGGACTGCATGTGAATGCCCTCATATTTAGAGAGTAGGATAGAATCCCTGGATCTATATCTGTGTACAAAAATTACAATTTTTGTCTCTCTGCAGCTGTATTTGGATTTGATCCTGGCTTCCCCTTGTTCTTGCCCCTTCCCCTCCAGTGTGCTCCTCCTCCAGTTTGGGAGCGGCTGCTCTAAGGGAGCTGTTTGTCCACTGGGCTCTTAACAGATCCAAAGGGAATTCTGTTCCTGAACGTTTTTGATACAGCATATTTTGTAGGTTGTTTTTGTAAATATGTTGTGGCTTATTCTTCTTGACAGAGAGGCACAGAAATTTTGAAAGTGGCAAGTGGGGGTCACTTACCTGTTGGCTGTACACTCAGGGGCCAGGGTCATTCTGTCTTCTCTCCTAGCCTGTTGTCCAAAGCTATAGGAATATCTCCCTCTGTTGTTCTTGATCATTTAGTTTAGAACTTTTTCCAGCCTTAAGCTATAGATAAAGTTTCATCATCTCTGTTGTTCATATGTGTTTGTATCAGCCAACATCAAATCTTGAGAAATCTGTCATTTTGCTTTGATGCTACTGCTGCTCTGGCTCTCTCTCCTTTAGCAGCATTAGGTGCCGCCACTGCCACCGCAGCTTCTCCTCTAATGTCCGATCCCTGATGCGTTTTCATGAGCCTGGAAGGGAGGAGGGCGGGGAGAGGGAAGGGGAGGGCCAGGCATTATAAGAGTGAGCAAGAACTGTGGAGCCGACAGCAGGCAGCAAGGAGCCCAGGATCCTTTAGACAAAGCATT
Organism: Chrysochloris asiatica; assembly: GCF_000296735.1. NCBI lineage: Eukaryota > Metazoa > Chordata > Mammalia > Afrosoricida > Chrysochloridae > Chrysochloris > Chrysochloris asiatica. The sequence goes on from NW_006408556.1 coordinate 3,598,193, forward strand.
CTGCTGCGGATCTGGGAGAGCATACATCCGCTGGCGGCAGACGGAACCACAGCTGCCCGACTGGATGATTACAAATGGGAATGAATCAGCAGCAGGGGACCCTTGACACAGTGGGCATACAAAAGCCTGCCGACTAGGTTCCTGGTATCCCGGACTCTACGCCTCAGAGTGCTGCTGCAGTGTACGTTGGCTGTGCCCCATCCCCTGACCACCATCTGTTCTGCAGAGGACAGAGGAGGGGCTGGAGCTGGAATTGCTGGTCACCAGGCCCTCTTAAATAACCAAGCTAGTTGGCATTGTCCTGCTCCAAGGGGCCCAAAGTGTCCAGGAATGACAGAACGACTTTTCATCCTGTCAAGAGTTCATTGGAGGTGATGCTTTTATAGTTGGATCTTCTTTTTCCCTTTCTTACACCTCTTCTCCTCCCTTTCTCTTTTTTCTGTCTTTTATCTGTTCTTGCCCATGAGAAACAGAAGAGGCTGCCAAACTGAGAGGCAGGTGGGGGCTAAGGTGTTCAGCTCAGAACATCCAAGGTTTGCCAAGAAAGGCTGAACTTTTTCCCCCCTGTACCACCCAAATCTCCCCACCCTGTCTGAACTGAGGAGTACAGCACATCTATGTCTCCCTTCCTTGCTTGTCGTTAGAGGAGACCGGCCAAGATCTGGAGATCCCAGGAAGAAGACAGTTGTCACCTTTATTACTCAGCCAAAGAGAGGACGGAGCAGAACGTGAATAGACTTAAATTACCACAGCTCGACTGACAGGACTGCTTCATTTTTCTTTCTTTCATCTGGTTGGGATTTAGTCTTCTTTAGCCAAGAACTGAATCTACTTGCCTACTTTCCTCTGGAACTGACGGGCAAGTCACAAGGAACAGAAGACAATGAATGCCCAACCCCTGAAGAACAGCTCGGCCAAGGAAGGAAACCTTTCAGACTGTGTGCTGGTCCAGGAGCTGCCCCACTCACCAGCTCCTGTGATCTAGCTGTGGACTGGGCTCCTGGCCCCTGTTGGCCATCCAGCTGGTTGGAATGCGATACTGCCTTCACAGCAGAGCCACGCCTGAGCCTGGTCCCTGAGCCCTGGCCCATGCGCCCACTCATCTCTTGTTGCCCTGAGCCTCTGAGCACCAAGGGCTGTGGCCATGGTTTGCTTATTCCGGGACTGCTGGGGGAAAACAAGTAAAAGTCTCTTTTCTCCCCCTGCCGTGTCCTGTGCTGCTTGCGTTGCATGTGCTGGGTCCCTGTGAACAGCCGCCGCTGCTTCCCTCTTGGAGCCCTCGCTGTGTGCCTGTGTCCCTCAGCTGCATGAAGATGTGTGTTCTCTCCTGACCAGTTTGTGCTGCAAGGTCACAGAACTTGTCCCTCACCCGCAGCAGTGCTGGGGCTCCAGAAGTTGCATGGAGGAGAGGAGCAGCAGGGCTTGTGGGCACTTAGGAGCTTCCCCCGCCTCCCTAGTGCCTGTGGGGAACAGACTTTCAGAAATACCTGAACACTGACAAGGAACTGACTGGAGACTATTGAGGGTTGGCTTCCCCCGACCTGTGGGCAGAGACTGTGCATGTACTGCCACAGCCCCGGAGCAGCACAGCCCAAGGGGGTGTGAGTGGGACAACAACGCCCAAGGTTGGGAAGTGTGCGAGGCACCAGGTGACCCTGTCCTTGGCCTGTACACAGAAGAGGAGCTGTGTGTCTGCTGCTCTCTGGTCTCTTGTATATAATTTGGCTTTATGGTAATGACTATGATGTGGCAATGCCATCTGTCTTCCTCTGAGTGCCGCTGCTACCGCCTTAATAGTTTTTCCCTTTTCAAGCGTCTGCCGATTCCTCTCTCGTCAGGTTCGCGGACGCTGGAGCAGAGCGTCGGGGAATGGTTGGAGTCGATTGGGCTGCAGCAGTATGAGAGCAAGTTGCTACTGAATGGCTTTGACGATGTCCGCTTCCTGGTAAGTAAGTGCCCGTGGACCTCCTCAGGCTGGGTGCTGCTCAGTGGACACTTGCTTCTCTGATGGTCCCTGCTGCCCCTGCTGGAGTTGGAAACAGGACATAGACTTGTATCCCAGGAAACAACTGATGGAAGTGACTTAGACATCCCGAAATCGGCATCATATTGTATGCCTTCTTGTCAAACTTTGTCCTTTCCAAAATCTGCCCCAGCTCTGTGCTGGTCTGCATCCCAAGGGGATATTGACCTCTGCCCATCTCTGTTCTCCCTCTCAGACTTCAGGTCCTGTGCTGTGCAGTGAGGCATCAAGGCCAGCATGTTCCAAGCTGGATACCAGGTTCTCTGTATTAACTCCATATCACCATCTGAACTAGATTCTAGAATTTTCCTGTATTTCCCCCAATTTAGCTCTCAAGCGAGTTGTCACTGACGTGAGGATGCTGAGGTGGAGACGGTGGCTGCACAGCTTTGTGCATGCATGGCCTCAGTGCTCATCCAGCCAAGAGGCTGAGTTGGCAGTTTGAATGGTTGGTAGCTTCTGAGATGGAATTCTGAGAGTTCTCTTTCTCCCAACACAAGGAGTCTTTCATGGGTCTTCTCATCTCTTCCTTGGCTCCCTGGACTAGGAACCCGGCTAGGACTCTAGGCTAGGAGTCCAGTGCTCTTCTGCCAGTCCAGATCTTAGCTCATAGCAGGGGTCCCTTTCCTGGAAAGCTGTGCCTGTGACATTCTCATGGATTGCTCTCACGGGCTTCAGAGTGAAGCCTGGCATCCCAGAACTGCCTGGAGAAGATACTTAATATAGCAAGGAGGAAGCTAACATAGTGTAGACTTCTTACTAGGGCTTGCTGTGTAGTAGGTAGGCATGTTCTTAGTGATTTGCATGCATTAACTCATTTAATTTTCCTAGCAGCCCTGAGATGTGTGCTAATATTATCATCTCCATTTTCCAGATGAGACAGATGAGGTAGCCAGAGGCTAACTGGCTGGTACTGGTCACACTGCCAGTAACTGCAGAGTAGGAATGTGCACCCAGGCACTGATTTCAGGGGGTAGGATGGGTCATCTACAGGTATGGACCAAGGGGAACCCTTGGTGTGGGGCTGTGGGCTAATGCGTCAGACTGCAAAGTCATTTGAGCTGCAATGTGTCAGTAGTTCAAGTTCACCAGCTGCTCCTTGGAAACCCTATACAGGGTCGCTATGGGTTGGAATCAACTCAGTGGCACTTAACAGCAACAACATGGTGCTGGAGTCCTAGTGTGATGCTGTAGGATAAGCACTGACTGTAAGGTCAGTTTGAACCACAAGGTCAGCAGTTCGAACCCACCAGCTGCTCCTTGGAAACCCTACACAGGGTCACTATGAATAGAAACTGACTCAACAGCACTTAACAACAACAACATGGTGCTATAGGATAAGCACTAGGCTGCTAACTGCACGGGTTGCAGTTCAGCCCCTCCTTAGAAATCTTACATAGGGTCACTATGAATCAGAACCTACTTGATGTAACAACAACATGCTTTTCCATCAGCCTTCCTGAGTGGCACACACTTAACTACTAAATAACAGGTTGGTGATGCAAAACTTCCATGAGGCATCATGGAGTGGGGAGGGATTTGGGTTCTGTCTCTGAAAGGTCACAGTAGAACCGCCTCTGGGGAACACGGTTCTACTCTGCACACATGGGCTTGCCATGAATTGAAATTGACTCGAAGCAGCTGGATTTTGTTTTTGTTTTTAGTTTATGTTTGAAGTTACCTACTCCTTGCAGGTGTTGTCTCAGGAGTTTGGTTTGCGGTGATTCTGGTAAACCTGACCGTGCTCCTCACAGCTCCCTGGAATGCTGTCCTGACTTGACACTGAGTTGCTTTCCCTCTCTAAGGAGCCCTGGTGGCTCACTGTTTAAAAGCACTCAGCTGCTATCAGAAAGGTTGATGCTTCAGACCCACCAGCTATGCTGCTTGAGAAAAATGTGGCAAACTGCTGGCAGTTATAGCCTGGGAAACCCTAAGGAGCAGTTCTACTCCGTCCTACAGGGAGATGGTCTCTATGAGTAGGATTCCATTAGAAGACAATGAGTTTGGGGTTTTTGTTTGTTTCCCACTTTGAAGCAGATCTGTCTAGCACGTGCCCACCTCAATCTCCTGCCTTCATTGGCACAGTGTGGGTCTCTGGGGGTTTCTCCGTGGTATTCCTAGGCCAGCAGTCTCCCCCAGGGAGCTGGCCTGAGGCTTTTAGGAGGGACTCTGATGGAGTAGCTCTCCTAACCTGGTGCCATCTCCATCTTGGGGTAGGCAGTGAACTCTGGAGCAAGCTATCTTTAAGGGAGTTCAGTTCCACAACCAGTTTTAAGGGAGTTCAGTTTCTACTCATAGACATGGTTTAAAATAGTAATGTATTTTTCTTTTAAAAAATCCAAATAAATCTATTTATGGTTCTTGTGACCTAACCCTTGATTCAGCATGTTCCTTGGGGAAGGATGACAACCCAGGACAGAAGTAGGAGTGCAGCCAGTGGGCCGGAAGGATGGCTCACAGCTCTGAGCGTTTATGGACTCCTCCCCCAGTGCATTCCTTAGATCAGCCATCAAATAGGCTCACATATCAGATATGCCCCTAGCCCGCTCCCTGTGCTTCTGTATTTTCAAGGCTGAACTCTTGAGAAGCATAGTTAGTCAGCCTTGACGTTCAATCTTCTGATTATGGATAACCAGTACACCCCACCCCCCAAAAAAAAAAATAATAACAAAAACACAACAACCTCACTGCCATCGAGTCAACTCCAACTCATAGTGAACCTGTATCGATCTCTGAGCCTGTCACTCTTTTGGGGAGTACAAAACCTTATCTTTGTCTTGTAGAGTGGCTGGTGGATTTGAACTGCCTGCCACATGGGCCCCACCCAGGCCCAGGTCAGGAATGGTGATTACACCTCTGTTGAGACTTCAGATGCCAACAGTGATCTGAGCAGCCATACAAACCACCCTGGGTAATTGCATGTAAATTGCCATATGGGTTCTAAGACTAGCCAAGTTTTAGAAACTGGGGAAAAAGGAGAAAAAAACATATGAGATGGGATGAGGTTTTGTTACAAAAATTAAACGGTCCTCTGCATATGGTACATCACATTAGCTATGGGAGAACCCTATGCACTTTGGTTTTCCATATACCATGAACATTTCCCTGGGTTCTGAAATGCCCTGGAGACTTCTACAAAATGCACAAGTAGCTCCCAGGAAGCCAGGCTCCAAATGCATTAGGAACATTTGGAAAGTTGGGATATTTTACAGAGAAGGCGCTGCTGTGGGATTTCCTTATGACCCAGTGCTAGGAGCTTGTTGGATCTCAAAGCTCCCTCTTAGGGTGGGAGAGACTTTTTAATATCTTGTTGTCTAGGCTAGAATCCCATTTGGATAATCTCTGCCAAGTTTTTTTCAGGGACAAAGGACTCATTACCTTAAACAGCAGGAGCTCATTCATTCTTTGAATTGCCTGGGCTGATTTAGTTAAGTGTCTTTAGTGGGTTGAACCACTAACCTTTCAGTTAGCAGTCCAGTGCTTTCCTACAGCACCAAACCAGGACTCCAATTTAGAGCCGCCCTTATGTTGAGTCAAAATTCCTCACCCTGTGGCTTCTGTCCCTTGGTCTCAGATTTACCTGTTGGGACTACACAGAACACACTGAAGCCTTTCAGGAAACTGAAGTCCTCTCTCATGGCCCCCATGGGTCCTGTCTTTTCTGAACTCAATATCTGTTTCCCCATAGCTGTTTCTCCTATGATGTGATGTCTGAGTTAGGCAGGCAAGCATTGCACCTTGAACTTTTAGCCACCCTCTCTCTTGCCGATACAGAAAGGACCTTTGATTTGGAGGGGTTGGGCTAGGGTGATGGGGGCTGCAGGTGTTCCCTAGGCTGATGGAGCTGGCACCAGGTCCTGGGTTCTCTCCCACACCTCTGCTGGTCAATCCATCATACTAGCTCTTGTGTCATAGCCAGTTCCATATTTCACTGTAGATCCTGTCCACAGGAAATGGGGTTTCTTAGGAGAAGGGGAGAGAAAGAATGCTTTTAATCAGCTCAGAAGGAAAGTAATTGAGTGGTTGTTAAATTTCTAGCTCCAAGCTTGTTGGTGCAGGTCTCAGCATTTGAGGACTTGAACATGACCTCCCTTCAAGTTATTCTTGATTGAATAAATGACCGTGATCCTGAAGCTTCAGGGTTATGCAGACATTGAAAAACAAGCAAACATGTTTTTGAAGAGTTTCTGATGTCAGGAAATGTCCACCGTGTTGTGTTGCATAAAGAAATTGAGATAGAAAAATGCATATGCAATACGATCTTTATTTTTTTAAGAAGAAAGCCTATATGCATAGTAGCTAAAGGGAGTAAGCCAATTGTTTTCAGAGGTTGTCTCAAGAGGATTATGGGAGGTTTCCTTTTCTTTATTGGAGTGTAATAGATTTTCTGCATTTCCTATAATACAGTATCTGAAACCAGAAAGGCACATAATAATGTACATGTCTTAGGGAAATTTATGGTCCAGCTGGGAAAACAAAGCACATAGAGCAGTAAAAAACAATAGAGCAGCTAAGTGTTAAGTGTTGTGGGAGACTTGTAAGAGTTTCAGGAGCGCAGAGGGAACCACCTGTTGCTTCCTGACAGGCCTGAGCCTCACACTGCCTGAGGTTCAGCCTGTGTCATAGCCAGCTGGTCAGTTGAGGGCCAGAGGGTGGAGACATGTGTTCAAGTGCAGACAGCCAGGTAGTGGCAGGTCCAAACACTTATAACCCAGATCTATTCCAAACTGTTATAACCTTTAGGTTACTAACACTCACTGTCCTGGGGGTTTCATTGGGGGACTTAGAAAGATTTCCAAGGAGAGGAAAGACAGGAGAGAAAGACCCATGAGGTCACGAGGGGAAATCTGACTTGAGAGTGGGGCCGACTCTGCAAGAGAGGTGGGCTGGGCCTGATGGAAGGAATTGTGGGGGTTCCGAGGTCTCTGAGCCTTGTGTTTGTGGGTATGGGTATGGGTAGGGGGAGGGCTGTTCCTTGTCTGTGCCTCTTACTGGGCTGATTCTTGAGTTGAGGTACCTGTTTGTACCCTTAGGGTATAGATGTGAACTGGGTATGGGGTAGACAGTCATTGCTGCAAGGATAGAAAAAACTGGAAATGAGTTTGGCCAGCAGAATTGTTGTTAAGTGCTGTCGAGTTGGTTCCGACTCTTAGCGACCCTGTACGGGGTTTCCAAGGAGTGACTGGTGAGTTTGAACTGCCGACTTTGAGATTCACACCGAGCTTGTAGGCTTAGATGGATCAAAACAGACCGAGTCAGTGGGTCAAGTATTGCTTGTGGCCAGGATCAGGGAGGCCTTGGGCTCCTCACATCAGTTGATTTCTCTCTAAGTTTCTGCTCCAGGCAGTTTGTTAGACTCCCACTGTTGTTCCCTTATGCTGAGAGATAACAGGTGAGGAGGACCAAGTATGAGAGGGCTGAGTGGTACAAGCTCAGCCCTCTTAATATGAAGCTTTTCACCTAGGCCCCCCAACCCCTGAGGTTTCCTCCTGTTGTTGCCAACTAGGATTTTGTCTCCATCTTCAGCCCCGTGAACTGGCTTCATGTGAATAGTGGGACTGTGCCCTTGGTGACCTGGCTTTACATTGCCATCTTCCATCCCGACAGCCCTTGGGGTCATGGACGTTTGGCCCCGGGCCAGATCATATGCTGGCCCAGTTACTTTCTGATCAGGAGTACAGGGCTCAGCAGGGCAGTAGTTTAAAGGAGTCAGATAAGCACTGGACTGCTAAACGCAAGGTTGGCAGTTCAAACTCACCAGCCAGAACGTGGGAGAAAGATGAGAGTTTCTGTTTCTGAAAAGATTGACAGTCTCAGCAACCCTATTCAGGGTCACTTTGATTTGGAAATGACTTGATGACAGCGGGATTTTCGTTTGTTTGTTTGACTAAAGAATATGCTCAGAGGGACTTTAAATAAGGTAATAAGTTGAGGCACTACCTTGGCTCTGGTTCTGTTATCACATTGCGTCACTGCCTCGATTCCTCTCTGCCCACCCTAGCTCACTGTCTCTGCATAATCTTTTTGAGCTGGTGACTGTATAGGGATTTTTTGTGCCCCACTTGGAGAAGTAGGGTTTGAGAGGGTGATTGCCCTTGGCCAAGAGATTGGAGGATTGGTAGAGCTAAGGATTCAAACAGTACTCTTAGACAAGTGTGCCTCCTCCTTCCTAGACTAGTGAAGTGTTGTGGACCCCTTAGCTCCTCAGGTATCCCAGGAGGTGGTTGGGATTGGATGCTTTCACCATCTCTTCTGGGTCTCCCCAGGATCCCTGGCAGCCCAGCCTCCATCGTCCTTGTAGATGAGGGTCAGACTCACTCTAGGTCCCTTTCTAAGTGCACATGCAGCTGGAATTATTCAGGAGCCCAGTTCTACTTGGCTTTTTCCAGTCCCCTTTTAGTAAAAGATGTGAGACTTTTTCCGAATGTCTGTTTTTGGATCTGCTAAATTGACTGACTGTAATTTAAAATGGAATTGGATTAGCTAACAGATCCTGTGAGGAGCTTTCTGTTGCTACCATCTCAGTGAAGCAACAGTGGACTGTCTTCCTGTCAGTGGATTCACTTAGCCAAACACCTCCCCGCACATAAGGAAAGTGAAGCTCAGAGAGCAGAGTGCCCTAAGGCCCCAGTCTCCCTGTTAAAACTAGAGACGGCTACCAAATCCAGTGTCCAGGGGTTCATGGGCACCCCTGAAGCCCATCGTTAGACCCCTGGGGTCCACATACTCCACATTAAGAAACTTGGATTAAGTAATTGGCCCAGAGTTGCTCATCAGACAGATGCAGAGCTGAACTGAGAGCCAAGCCTACTCGGCCCCAGGGCTGCTCTTACTGCCTGCATTTGGACCACATGCTCTGTGCATCCCTACAAGGTCAGAGCCTGGCATTCTCCCAGCCTACCTGGACATAGTGTGTCACCTCACAGGGGCCCGTCTGGGCTTAGCAGGCCATCCCATCCATGCATTTGTGTGTTGGCAGCTGTTTTACAAAGTGGCTGAGAAAGGAGTTAATCAGGAATCAGATTCAAGTAAGTCCTCAGCACTGGTGCAGGGCACCCATTAAGTCTCTCTGGACTGGCAACAGTCACCACCACGCCTGGGTCAGTAGCAGATGTTCCTGTCCTCCTGAGTCCACAGTTAGATAAACTAGACAAGGGAAAAGCTCCAGAGAAAATGCAAGATTCTACTTAACTGCAGAGAGAGCTGGACCAGGAGTCAGGAGACCTGGGCCTCATCCCCGGTGTCTTGCGGTACTGACTTTGGGAAGTCCCCTTGTCTCAGTGTTTGTCATTTGCCACATGGGAATTTCACTTGACCTGCTTACTTCACGAGGGTATAAGCTCTGGCAGGGACACAGCACTAGATGTGGTGACACTGTAACCTCAGAGATCACTGCAGTTGCTTTACGTGTGAGAAAGTAAGGTGGTGAGATAATGTTTTCTCTAAAGCATATTGGGCAAGCGGCAGCAGCAGCACTGTCTCAGGGCTGGGTGCAGCAAGAGGAAGGAGATGTTGGCTTTGTCCTCTGTTCTTCAACCTCAGATCCATGACCTAAAGGGGGCTTTGGATGTCTTGGGACCGTGTCCTTAGGCTCCAGACTGAGTTGTGAGTTTACAGATTGTTTTTTGTTTTGTTTTTACATTTTCTTTGTGCTTTCTTTCTTTTCTTTTTTCCCTACAGTAAACTTGTATAGACCTTTCTACTTGGGGGAAGAGGGACGATTTTAATATGGGGAGGAAAAGAGAACAGAAAGGTGACCTGATGGAAATTTACCACATTCTTGAAGGCATCAAATTCAACCAAAGCAAGCCCAGTGCAGTGGAGTTGATTTCTGAGTCGGTAGTGATGATAGGGCAGAGCAGAATGCCTCTGTAGTGGTTCCAAGACTAGTCGTCATGGAAGCAGACTGCCACCTCTCTCCCCCAAGGAGCAGCTGCTGGGTTTGAACCACTGACAGAGTCAGTATCATATTGGACCAGCCAGTGCCTGGGATGGCCTTAGAATGAATGCCTTCATACACAGAGATTCTTGATTGGGGGTAAGTGGGTGGGTGTTGATAATGAGGGGATTGCATCTGGCCCAGAGGTGGAGCTGACTGAGCTGTTTGTTAATGAGCTTTAGCAGCAGCTCTTCTCTCTGGAACAGGCTGGCCCCTCAAATCAATACAGCAGTGGGTGTGACGCCAGCCCGCACACTGGCAAGGCTCTCCCCTCACCCTCCCACCCTCCCTACCTTATTACACAAGGCCTCTTCTCCTCTAGCATTCTCGTGCACATCCAGATTGAGCCACACACACACAATTCTACCCCTTCAGTGCCCCCTCTGTATAGATCATGCCTCCCCAAGGTGTCCTGCTCCCTAGATGCCAGCTCTCCCAGCAAGAGAAGGGGGGCACGTTGGGGGAGAGGAGAAAGGGCTCCTGGGAGGACAGCAGTGTAGGTCTTTTCAATAAAGTAAAATAGCCCTGGACAAAAATCTCCTTCTCATTCTGTCTCCTCCAAGAGATGAGATTTCAGCCTCTTTTTCTTTAGGCCTGATTGTCTGAGGAACGGTCTAGAGCCGATTGAGTATGGCTATGAAGTGGCAGTTTCTGGGCAAACACAAATCCCCTTGTAGGGGAGCCCAGTTAGTGCTTCTCCGGCCCCTTAGCCATACTTTCATCACAGTGTGTTGGACTGTGTTTGACTGATGCTAGAAGAGTCCTGGCAGGGTCCAGAGGTATACAGCCCAAGTGTGTTGCTTCCTCAGTCAGGGCTGTGTCTCCCCACACCAGGACCTTAGGGTCATGTCATAAGGTGCAAGCTTTTCTTCCCTCCCTCCTGTATAAAGTGAAGTAAGCAGAAGATGTCCTTTGAGGAGCTTGGTGATGATCATTGAAGTCACTGAGCTTATTTCCAGCGTCCCTCTCATCCTTTGACATGGTTTCCCAGGGAGACAGGTCTAGATCTGTGTTTCTGAGTCCCTGGCTTGGTTATCATTGAGTGTAGGCTGGCCAAGGACAAAGTGGGAGTAGGTCTCCTGGGCTGTGCCCCTCATTGTAAAAGGAGGGGCACTCAATTGCTGACGAAGCAAGATGGACTTACGTTCTCCTTGCTAGTTAGGAGCCCCTGTGCTCACATGTACACTTAAACATCTGAATATCCTTTAAGCTGTTCCCCAGCCTGCCTGTCAACCTTCCCTCACTTCTGGATCACTCTCTTGCAGGGCTAGTTTGAGCACATTAGAGAGTTTGGACTTTGAGACTTAACACATTGCCTCCCGTTGAGTCCTAGATTCCCAATTGGCAAGAAAAAGGGGGCAGGTTTGAGCAGCCCCCAGAAAAAGGCCAGTTGACTTCACAGTCTGCTAGTGGGTCAGGTCACCAGCAAAAGAGCATCCAAACATGGTGCCAGGCATCTGCCAAAGCATCTCTATACGGAGGGCTTGTCTTCCTGGGAAGGGAAGCTAAAGCCTGCCTAGGGCCGGGATCTCAGCTCTGGGCCATGCAAGAGACCATGCGTATCCTACAGCACCACACCAGGACTCTGCCGCTCCCCCAAAAGTGGAGAAAAAGTAGGTGGGAATTTCTAGTGGGTGGACATTTGTTGAAGAAAGGAATCGCGTGATTCTGTAAGAGGCAGGACAGCCACTGACTGCTCACTCTCACCAGGGTTTGTACAGCCCTACACCCCTGCCTAAGCCCCTGCCCCACTGCTCTAGCAGGCTGCTGCCTCACACTGCCACACTTTGCTTTTGTCAATAATAACTCACTGCCATCAAGTTGATTTGAATTCATAGCAACCCTGTATAGGGTTTCTGAGCCTGTAAATCTTTACAGAAGCAGAAAACCTCCTCTGTCTCTTACAAAGCTGCCGGTGGGTTTGAACTGTGGACCTTGTGGTTAGCAGTTCAGTGCTTACCCTACAGCCCCCACTTAACCTAGTAGAAAGAGCTTTGCAGTTTGTCACAGAGATTTAGCAGTCCCTTTGAGCCTTACAGCAGGGAGCTTTGGTGGCACTGTGGTTCAGTGCTTGAATGCCAACTGAAAGGTCAGCAGTTTGAACCCAGGAGCAGCTCCGCAGGAGAAAGATGTGGCCGTCCTCTTCCATAAAGATGCAATGGTGGAAACCCTGTGGAGCAGTTCTGCTCTGTCCCTGTAAGGTTGCTAGGGATCCGAATGAACTCAGCAGTTATGAGCTTGTTTTCTTGTTATTGCTGTTGTTTTAAGTTTCTAAAGAGCCCTGGTGGTGCAGTGTTTAAGTGCTTGGCTGCCAACTGAAAAGTCAGTAGTTCTCTGTGGGAGAAAGATGTAGCAATGTACTTCCCTACACATTACAGCCTTGGAACCTTGTGGAGCAGTTCTATTGTGCTCTGTAAGGTTGCTATGAGTCGGAATCAACTTGACGACAGTGGGTATGGTTTGGGGCTTTGATTTTGCCCTTTACTAGCTCTGTGGCTATGTCAGTTTACCTCTCTGGACTTCTTTTTGATTCTTATAATGTGGACAGTTCCTATTTTGAAGTTCTAATGGGAGAATTTTTTTTTTTAAGGTATTGAATGTAAAGCCCCCAACACCATACCTGAAACACACTATTTACTTACATCGTCTTTGTCAACTCAGGATGACTCATTACCCTCACAAAGACCAGCCCAGGGCACTCGTGTTATTTATGCCCCAGTGCTCAGTGACTCTGAGGACAGCTTGTTGCTGTCCTCTTCCCTTGTGGTGTCTAAAGCAGACCGTGACCAGGAACAAGACTCAGCAGCCAGCTGGGGTTCAGAGAGTGGGGCAGTAATGCTGGGGCAGCACTTGGGCAGGTGTCTTAGCCTCTTCTCTTCCTGTGCCCATCTCTGCAAAGTGGGAAGACAGTAGTAAGCGTGGCCAGGGTTGTGTGGGCACTGAATAGATAGGACAGGGAAAGGA
>NW_006408556.1:3613445-3633041 GCF_000296735.1 Chrysochloris asiatica
TCCTCAAGGTTCATCCATGTTATGTGGTGGTTTGCAGCTTCCTTGTTGTTCAAGGTAGCATAGTATTCCATTGTGTGTATGTACCACAGTTTATTTATCCATTCTTCAGTTGATGGGCACTTTGGCTACCTCCATCTTTTTGCTATTGTAAATAGTGCTGCTATGAACATTGGTGAGACTGTTTTTTAATCCAAGGAAACCTCTATTAGTTGAAATTCGTAGGCAAATGAAGTTTTACTGTATTAGCTCCCTATAAGGAGCTCTGGTAGTGTAGTGGTTACGAGTTGGGCTGCCAACCGCAAGGTCAGCAGTTCTAAACTACCAGCGGTTCCGCGGGAGAAAGATGAGGCATTCTACTCCCGTAAAGATTTATAGCCTCGGAAACCCTGTACAGGGTCACTATGAGTCGGAACCGACTCCATGACACATAACAACAACAAAGTCCCCTTACTAAGAACTCCGAACAGTGCCTGGCCTATAATAGGCTCTCAAGTGTGATAGAAGGTAAAGTTGAAAGTCCCTCCCTACCCCTCAACCCCTCTCGTCAGGAGCTCTCTCCCTTAATAAAGAGCATGTAGTAACTTCCACAACTGTGTCTTGCCCTTTGAAGATTTATAACATCTCGTAGTCTCCATGTCACCTGATCCCCTAACCTGTAGAAATCAGGAGGAAACCTGCGCCATACCCAGGACACGCTCTGATAACTGGTTGCTTTGATTTTCCATCACATCCTTTGGTTTGGTTTTAATTTTCCTTTCTCCTCAAAGTTGTACACAGCCCCCAGTTCTAAAGATTGGGAGCATAGTTAGGAAAGCCCTCCTCTCTCTAATTGGATATGGTTTTCTTGGTGAACCTCCAGGTCAGCATTAGTGTGGCCCTAAAAGCTAATGAAGTCTTCCTGAGTAAATGCTTTGACTTGCACTTTGCACTAAGAGTCCTGAACACTCCCTGCGATCCCTCCCTCTTTGAGGCTCACTGTTTGCGTCCATTCAGTTCCTCGCTTAGGTGTTGTCATCATCAGGCACAAGGTCTGGGCAAGTGGCCTGACCCTAGACTTAGGGTCTGTGGGTACTCGGTGTGACGGAGTGACTCAGGTAGGATGCAGGAGTGGTGCCTGCTCTGCAGCCCAACTAGAGAGGGACTTCCCACCTGGCTTCAGAGCAGTCCCCTCCCAGAATCATTTTCACGTGGCTCTATCTCTCTCTCCTTTCTCTTCTAATTGATGTTTTATTGCATTATGAAAATAATACATTTACTTGGCAAACTAATCTAGGCTCCATGTTAAAATTAAAAATTGAAGTAAGTGCTGTTTCTTAAATGTGAAGTATTAGATGTAGTCTAACCAGTATGTACTAGCATTCTTATTAGGCCAATAGTCCAGTAAACTGAATTTTAATATCATATGAAATTTTACAAGGTGTTTTTGCATTCATCCATTTTATGATTGGCACAGATTGCAAGACAACTGAGTTTCATCTTACCAAAAGCACTGTATTTAAGAAACTGCTGTTGAGAAGATAGTTTAAAACACTAAAATATTTCCTTTGGTTCTACAAGTTGCAAAATTAATCCTCAGAACAGTTATATTTTTCATGATCAAACATTTTGGCAGCGTTAGATTATGCCCAAGTACCTTTAAAAGAAAATTAGTATATTACATTTATATTATTTGAAAAATTGCTGTCTGATTTGTAGATGCACAAACACATTTGTCTGTAACAAATCTATCTTGCGCTTCATTGCTTTAACAGGCCACACTCTCTGGCCCAGGATTTCTGGGATGCCTTTTCAAAACAAAAAGGTTACAATTCCAATTGTCATCTCTACTGTTCAGCCTACCCTTCTGAATGGTATAGTTTAAATAAATCCTAAAAGAATTAAGCTTAACCTAATAATCAACATTTAATATCGTATTTCACTACTTATTTTGTTCTGTCACATTTTCAGAATTGAAAAGGTATATTTTCAAAAGCATACTAGGACAATTTGCTTTCACGTTTTAAAAAGAAATAGTGCCAAAAACATACTAAATATATATCCTAACTTTCCTTGCCAGTATCTTCAAATTATTTTTATATTTTAGGTTCAGAGTCTAGAGATCTAGCAAGGTCAATAATCTGTTCAAGGCCAAAAACGAAAATCTTTTTGATCACTGAGATCCTTATTGTTCATTTAGATCTTTTAATGACTTTGATAGCTTAAGCCCGTTGAACTACTTAGCCTAGTTTAACTAGAGATAGTCATCCTATCCTAAAAAAGACATTCCATGAACATTCTCCAATGATCTGTATCAACAATAGTTCACATTGATCTGTAATCAGCATGTGAAATCTAATAGTGAACTTTAGATGAAAATGCAGGTCTATCATTGATATATTCATCATTATTTTACTTTATTTAATAAAGAAATACATCTTCCCCTGTAAAATAGCAATTGTAAGTTTTCAAATAAAACTACAAACCTCAAAGTCATAATGCTAAATCTTCAACTTATAACCAACAGAAGCAAGTATTGACATAGTACTACAACTAAAAAATACCAAAAGATCCCAAGATCTTAAAGGATAGGTTTACTGAAAATAATTTTTAAAACAGTCTATAAAGAAAATTTCTAAACTTAGTGTTTAAAATCTGTTCTCATTGGCAAAAAATCCCTCAACAAAATAAGGTAAATTTGCTTCATTTTAACATTTTTGTAAGCTTTTTTTTTTTTAAATTACTATGTTTGATTTTTCACCCCTCTTGGGTACGGTTTTTACTTCAACCACTAGACACGTTCAGAAAGGTACCATCTAGCTCCTGTGAGCCCGAAGGTCTCCAGGCATTACTACACTGATGTATAGTCATAAGCGAAGCAAAATTATTTTGGTATTTTCAGTCCCAGGAATTTAAGTAGTCAAAATGCAAAACTCGTGTTTGCCTCCTAAATCACCCCAGCATGTGATAGTGTCAGAAATTGTGTGCATCGGTTTTATAAGTTTATCTGTACGTCAGGTACCTGAAACTTTTTTTTTTTTAGTTATTTTTCTATTTTGATAAAAATGTGCTCAAATATTTCATATTTATTGCTTTATATAAATAGCATATTGAGTTCACCTGGGCTCTTTTGAGATGAAGGCTTTGAGGGTATCTTTAGTGGGTCCTACCAGCTAATGATTTATGAGCTAGCTCAGGTTACTTAGCTTTTCCATCTGTGAAGCCAAGGTAAATATATTCTCCTCAATGGAATAAAGTCCAGAAAGAGTTCCCGAAAAATACAGGAACTTAGGACACATTAACAGCAGTATCTCAGATTAGCGGGAAAGTACAGAAGAGTCAAGAAATGGACCACTTGCTCTTTAACCTTATATCAAGGTAACTTCCGGGAGCTTATAGATTGCGCTGGAGTCCTGGTGTGGCATTGCAGGTTAATGCGCTGAACTGCAAAGTTGGTTTGAACCACAAGGTCAGCACTTCAGGCTCACTAGTTGCTCCTAGGAAACCCTATACAGGGTCGCTATGGGTTGGAACCAACTTGACAGCACTTAATAACAACATACATTGCATTATGAACACAAAACTGTCAAATTACAGAGATAATATGGGAGAATTTAAAAAATAATCGTGACGGGGTCAACACTTCCTTCTTGTTAAGTGTCTTCATGTTGGTTCTGACTCTCAGTGATGACCCTGCATAGGGTTTCCAAGGCTGTAATTTTTACAGGAGCAGAAAGCCTCATCTTTCTCCCATGGAACAGCTGGTAGTTTCAAACTGCTGACTTTTGAGGTTAGCAGCCTGACTTGTTACCACTATACTACCAGAGCCCCTTAGGGCTTCCTTAGCCTGACAAAACTTAGAAGCATTGCAAGAAAAGTTGGACGCATTCAGATCCATAAAAATAAGTTTCCTCATGAACAAAGCCAACATAAAAATCAAAGGATAAATGCCAAACTGGAAAAATAAATGTGTAATTCATTTCATAGATAAAAAGTTAATTTACTATATAAAGAATTCCTACAAATCAATGCAAAAAAGACTACAACCATATAATAAAACAGGTAGAAATTATAAGTGAACAATTCTAGTAAAGAAACTTACAGATGCCCCCACCCAACTGCCCCATGCCCCACACACGCATGAGAGATTCTACAGGAGCATCACCTTGAATTCTGGCGCCACGCTAGCTTACACTTACAATCTCTGGGCCTCAAGTCCCTAGACTGTAAAATGGGTATAATAATAGTCCTTGTTATCAGAAGGGTTCACAAACATGGGGGCTTCCCAAAGTTACTGGAAAAATTCTGTTACCTTTTAACTCCATTTTCCATGAACGTTTTAAAGCCCCTCTGATAATATGTAAAGCCATATAGAACATGGGGGAGGGAGGATAAGTTTGATAAGTATGAAAAAATGTTCAACCTCACCAGTGGTACATAAAAAATGGACAGATTGAAATGTCCATGCTGCACCATTTCTCCATAATGTTGCGGACAGTATATGGAATTTAGCACTCACGTCACTGATGAGAATAGAAATCTGTGAAGGTTTTAATCGTACATATTCTTTGACCAAGAAAATTCTTTTCTGGACTACCTAGAAATGATACACATGCAGAGCCATGCATGCAGCACCGGATGGCACCTGGATAGCAGAAATTGGGAGCAAATGCCCTTTGACAGAACACACCTGACATGATACCCATGACCTGGAAGATGTGCAGTGTAGAAAAGGGGCAGGTCTCCGTGTGCTGACGTGGAGCCATCTGCTAGACACCTCAGGTGTTCAGAATTAAACTCTGTGGAAAAGCAGTATGCAGGCACATGCCTACCTAGCACTGGAGGGATGTGAGAGAGAGAGATGACAGGCTGGGGCGTGGGCTGGGGGTGTTGTATCTTGGGTTTTGTGGCTGAGGGATGTGGCAAAACCAAGAATTGATCTCACTGCCTATCCTTGGGGTGAGACTGGCTCCTTGGCTATCTGCCTCTGCCATCAACTGCCCACCTGAGGTAGTGGTTTCAGCCTTGAATTAGAAAATTCTGTCTATGAGGAATGTTGGGATTGGTCCACCAGTTCCTACTCTTGGAGGTCACGGGCCTGCTCCCCAGAAAATGTATATACACTCAGAGGTGGGCTAATGCCCTGGAGAATATGGCCAGGGCAACGCTGTGTGCACCTTCCTCAGCCCAGCTCACCTGAGAGCCACTGGGTGGTGGGAAGGGGCAGTCTAGGCAGCAGGTCGACTCTTTACCATGGTCTCCTGCTTGCACAAGACTCCATGCTGGGCTGAGCTGGTCTCCTCCTGAGGTGAAGTAAAATAATTTGGAGAGGGGACAAAAAAGACTGGCTTTGAGGGACCCTAATGTCTTCTTTGTGCTCTCAGGGGTCTAACGTGATGGAAGAGCAGGACCTGCGGGACATTGGCATCAGTGATCCCCAGCATCGACGGAAGTTGCTCCAGGCTGCACGGTCCCTGCCCAAGGTGACTACTGAGAGCTCTGCAATGTCAGCTTTTGCCAGAGCCCCAGAGAGAACAGATGCGGGGAAGAGGGGCCCTGAATCCTAGGAGTCCCAGCTGGGCCAGCATAGATTTCTCTTTGAGATGTCCCTGTAGGATCAACACCAGGGGCAGTAAGAACCAGAGCCAGGAAGGAGGATAAGAGGGCCTCGCAACCTCTTCGGGTTCCAAGGTCTGTCCATCCTATACGGATGCGTACAGACTCCGTCTGCCACTTGGAGTGCCTGTGTGGTCTTTCCTGACTCTGGCTAATTGTGTAGAGCCCTGTCTTTAACTCCTCAGTTCAAGCCTAGCCCCACACAGGTAGGCCAGGAGGCCCCTGGGGCAACATGGAGGAAGCACCATAATTTCTGGGGAGCCAGGGGCTGGTGGCTGTGAGTCCCTCCGAATCGTGCTGGTGCCAAGTCCAGTGCTCAAGAAACACAAGTCCCAGATGAGAAGCCAACACCACACGTGCTTCACAGTCACACCCGTTTTTCTTCCCCTCCCCTCACCCCCACCCCGTCCTTGACTTCATCAGAAATCAGAGCACAGGGTGTGGGCATTCTGAAAGTTCTCCTCCCATCTATTCTCAGTTGGGCCCACTAGGCTGCTCAGGATGCCAGGCCCAGCAGAGCTCCTCCTTGGCCCTCCTCAGGCCACCTTGCCTCGCACCTCTCTAGTCTCCACTGTGGTCTGTGTGGGTAGGCCTGAGCTGCCGTGGGAGTAATTGTCCTTGAGTGTGAGCTCAGCCCCCATCTCCCCTCCTGGACCCACAGGTAAAGGCGCTGGGCTATGATGGGAACAGCCCCCCATCCATGCCCTCCTGGCTGGACTCCTTGGGGCTGCAGGACTACGTCCATTCTTTCCTGTCCAGCGGCTATAGCTCACTGGACACTGTGAAGAACCTCTGGGAGCTGGAGCTTGTCAACGTGAGTGCAGCCTCTGCCGAACCCAACCTGGGCCCTACCCAACCTGGGCCCTATGTGTGTGCTGCCCCTGGGGGCAGGCTGTGAGCCTGACATCTCCTCCCTCCCTCCCCTCTATACTCCCAGGTCCTAAAGGTCCACCTACTGGGTCATCGAAAGCGGATCATCGCCTCCCTGGCAGACAGGCCCTATGAGGAGCCCCCTCAGAAGCCCCCAAGGTTTTCCCAGCTGAGAGTGAGTTGGGGAGTAAGAAAAAGGGCTGTGTGTGGTGTGTTTTGAACCATTAGGAGCCTGCTTCTGAGACAGTGGGACTGCTGTGAGGGAGAATGCAAGCCTGCCCCAGGCACTAATTGGGGCCAAAAGAGAGTTTTTTTAGCCGGCTATTTATAATTTACATATCTCCCACCTGCATTCAAAGAAATTGGAGATACCCTATGATAAAAGATCAGTTTAAATAAGTAAAAATTTTGGAAGCAATAGGAAAACAAAACTACCAGAAGCACAGGTGTAACTCGTTGCAGTTAGTGTGTGGCGCTCAGGAGGCCCCCTGGTGGCGAAGCCTGGAGTGAGTACACAGCGAGGCTTCAGCCAGTTGGGGCGTTGTTGGGGGCCACCAATTCAATTCCAGCTCATAGTGACCCTCTGTGACAGTAGAACTGCCCCACAAGGTTTTCTTGGCTGATCCCTGCCATGAACCCACTGGGTGGGTTTGAATCCCCCAGTTAACAGCTGAGTGCTTAACCATTGCACCTCCATGAGCACTCCCAGAGCTTCCTAATTTAAAATACCTGGGGCAGAGTGACATGGGAAATGTGCACAGGTGATTTGTTTTTGAGTCAGGTCACCCCTAACTACAACTATGACTTCAACTTGGTAAGCTCCAGGCGGTGAGTGCCTAAGTTAATTCACTTGGCCAGCAACCTGAGAAAGGGGGCCTAGTTTTTTCCCTCTAGGAGATACATGAAAAAGCTGAGATCCTGACATGTCCTGGGAGCCAATTGCCTGGCTGACATTCAAATATGAAATCTGTGGAGACAGATTTGTCTTCTCTGCATGGCAGTTGGCCTCAGGGCTAAGTGTTTTCTTGAGAAAGAGCTTTGGATTTGTTCGTGAGCACCAGAGATGTGTGATATGGATTATGACCGATGATTTTATCTTTGATAAATTTGGCCCTGTATCCACTCTTCTCTATGGTTGTGACCCAAAGGGAGAGCACTAGTGAAGTGTGGGCGCTGGTGGTGGATGTGCCCAGCAGGCTGGCAGGTCGGATCTGAGCTCCAGGAAATTTGCTTGTTTTGATTGTAACCAGGCACTTCGGCTTTGGGCCCTCACACCATTCATCTTAGCTCTGCGCTGCCGGCCAACACTAACACATCTCCCTGCTCCTGCTGCCTGGGGCTGGGCAGATGTGAGCCAAGTATCTCCTGGTTCTTTCCCCACTCCAGTGTCAAGACTTGCTCTCCCAGACGTCATCCCCCCTGAGCCAGAATGATTCCTGTACTGGGCGATCAGCAGACCTGCTGTTGCCTCCTGGGGACACAGGCAGGAGGCGGCACGACAGTCTCCATGAGCCTGGGGCACACTCACGAGCAGAGCGCTTCAGAATCCAGGTGTGATAAGAGGATAGCGGCAGTATGTGTCCACCCCATTCCTTCCCAGATCCAGCTGTAGACCCTGGTGCCCTGAGCACTGCTGGGCTGGCATCATGGGCCATGAAGAAAACACCCACCTCCTAAACTCACGTCCCACCCTAGCCTCCTGGTACATTGGCTGCATGCATCCCTTTAGTTCTCAGCTGCTAGGACCTCCCCTGCAACGTCAGACACTGAGCGCCACCAGGCTGACTATCCAAGCTGCCTCAGGCCCTTGTTTGTCCAGAGACACACCTCACCATCCTGTGTTCTTCCAGTCTCTCAAGCTCTCTCCTGGTCACCCTTTGTCTCTTACCCTGGTTGTTCCCCAGAGCTATTTCCCTTCCAGTCAGCCTCTTCAGCTCCAAAGCCTCTGCAACTCCTGCTCAGCAAAGCTACAGCCCAGCTCAGACTCTCGTCCTCTTTCTGTTGCTGTGGCTCAGTGGTGGCACAGCTTTAGACAAGCTCACGTTCATGTAGATAGGACCAGCCCATTCCATGTTTGCCAGCCTCAGCTGGACCTTGGTACCTTGCCCTCTCATTCCTCACTCACCCTCAGAGCATTGCTTCCAGATTTCTTCAGGACTTGCTGTCCTCCCTCCTGCCTTGTCCAGACCCAGGCTTCGACTTAGGTCCCCCATCTTGGCCTATTAGACACAATGGCAGGTGGCCCCCAAGTTCCCAGGGGAACTTTTAGCGTCAGTCTTGCTTTTTCTCCCCTGATTCACGTTTGTCATTGCTGCCCTCTAAGAAATCTCCCTTACCTTTCTACAAGCACACTCTTGAATTTTAAAAAAAGATTTGGAAAACATGTTAGTCCAGCAGTTGACTTGCTTATACTTTAACAATCTGTGCATATTGCTGGAAAGGATGTCTGTTCTCTCCTCTATGTTCTTTCTACCAGGGTCCTAATTAAGACCCCATATTCTCTCACTGATCTACACTGGCCCTCTGGGCCCCCACAGCTATTGCCAGAAGGATCCATTTACAATCATCCCTGACTTCCCAACCAACGGATCAGCTCCAAGGCCCGTAGAGGAGGCTTCCAGGGCCTGGCTCCTGTGTTTCTATCTTCATCCTTTCTGCTGGAGCAGCCTCCACCAGCCTGTGCTTCTCCACACTCACACTGCTCTCTCCCCCATCTCTGGGTGGGCTAATTTCCCCATTTCCTGTAAGACTCACTTCAGAGGCCACTTAACCTGCTGAGCCCTTTCTGACAGAGCCCTTCCTCTTGGAGGTTTGGTTTCTGCCTCTCCAGTCAGTAGCCGCTGCCCTTTACCCTGGCATAGGTGGCACCTCTGTTGCATAGAGCTGCTGGCCCGCCTCCTTGCCCCCTAGCCCAGCCTTGAACTCTTTAAAAACACTGGCTGCTTTGCCTCAGGAGCTCCTCTTTCAGAGGGTGAACGGGCTTGACTTCATGTTCTGTACAGGAGGAGCACCACGAGGCCAAGCTGACCCTCCGCCCGCCAAGCCTGGCTGCCCCCTACGCTCCTGTGCAAAGCTGGCAGCACCAGCCAGAGAAACTCATCTTCGAGTCCTGTGGATATGAAGCCAATGTGAGTTGCTCCTACCCTCCCTGCGTTGCCAGCCTCCCCATCCTGGCTGGGCACACACAGCCCTGAGGCCCAGTGGACTCTGGACACCTTCCACCACATGAGGCCCAGGGCTCTGGTGCAGCTCTCTGCTCTTCAGACTGTCCCAGCAGTTAAGGGGAAAGGGTGGAGGATTCGAGGAAAAAAGAGGGCTTACCCATTCCTGTGCTATGGGTCGGACCCGACTCAATGGCACTTAACAACAACAACAACAACCCATTCCTGTCAGGAGAAAGGGATTATGGAGAGAGGTTAACTCCCTGATTGTGGATAGGCTGGGATTGGTGGGCCACACCTGTGACCTAAATTTAGCCACTGCTCACCCCACAGTACCTGGGTTCCATGCTGATCAAAGATCTGCGAGGGACAGAATCCACACAAGATGCCTGTGCCAAGATGCGAGTAGGTTGTCTGTTGTGTGGGACAGGGGTGGATAGCAAATGAGAAAAGCAGCTGTAACCGTTTGTGAAAAGACGGGAAAGAGGCTGGGACTATGGAATGCCAGTGGGCTTCACCCTGAGAAGGGACGCTCACAGGGCCACCCTTTGTTTCCTATAGAAATCCACTGAGCACATGAAGAAGACCCCCACCATCATCCTGTCCATCACATACAAAGGGGTCAAGTTCATCGATGCCTCTAACAAGGTGTGTTTCTCACAAGAACTGTTGCTAGGAGTGAGATCCATTTCCCTATCAGCTAAGGGCTCCAGGGCAAGTGACCTTGATGCTCTTTCTCCACCCTCATCTCCAGTCAGCTGCCCCCCAACCCTCTTGTGACTCTCCATTCCCACCAGCTAACCCAAGTACTTATCTCTGATCTGTTCAAGTCTCTCTTTCCCCGGCCCCTGCCTCCAGCCCACCCACAGCCAATGCAGGACTGCCACCCCTCACACACCCCTTCAAGGGCACTGCTTGCTGACTGAGCAGAGGTCTCCCCTTCTGAGAACTTTCCATCGTTCCACCCCCCCCACTCTCAGAAGGTGGAAGGGCTTGGAGAACATTTTGTTGCCAAGGTCAAGGGTGTGCAGACCCCAAATTTAAATCAAGCAAGGTTGGACACTGCCATCTACCCATTGAAAAAAGCAAGGAAAAGAAGAAGTAGTGTTCAGATGATTGCTACAGTGAAAGGCTTAGGCAGTGGCATCAGAGGCAAGCCTGAGGGAGTGGGGAGCCAGAGAAACACTGCTTTTCCCTGCAGAATGTCATCGCGGAGCATGAGATCCGAAACATTTCCTGTGCGGCCCAGGACCCAGAGGACCTCTGCACCTTTGCCTACATCACCAAGGACCTGCAGACCAGTCACCACTATTGCCATGTGTTCAGCACAGTGGATGTGGTAGGTGCACTCCCCCTGCAGCAGAGTCTACAAATCGTGGGAGGGGTCTGTCCTGATAGGGCGGGGCACAGACTGAGTGGGTCCTGTGTCTAAGATGACCTCATTGCAGAGCTGGCCTGGCACACGGTTGGCACTTAGCAGCGAAGCCTCAGCAATTATTGAATTCAGTTTCTCTCCATGCAGCGATGGGACAAAGCGCAGACGGGGTATGGTAGGTCCAGGTTGTCCAGCTCCTAGCCCAGCCTCCCAAGGTCAGGCCTGTCCCCCAGGCTCCTGCTGCTCCAGTTCCCAGGCCTTCAGGTGGCTGCCATCAGTGACGCTGGGCACAATAGAACAAAACCCTGTGTGGCCCCGTGCCATCCTCCTGGTTATTCCCATGTTGAAGTCCATTGTTGCAGCCACTGTGTCCATCCATCTTGTTCAGGCCTTCCAGTTTTTCAGCAACCCTCAGGTGGTCTCCTCAAAGCCCCTGCTTCCCTCTTGGGGGCAGCAGTGCTCTGTCCTTTAGGGTTACGTGTTTTGGTTGTTAAGTATCACAGCAACCCTAGTGGGTCCCTAGGGATTGGTTGAATGGCACTCCATTTATTATAGGACCCACTGGGGTTCTTTGGAAGATTAAATGGGGTGCTTCACACACAGCTCATAGTTCTTGACACGTACCCAGAGCTCACAATTTCCATGTGTAGTCAGTTCACTGCAACACCACACATGTGGTCCTAAACAATACCACGCTTTGTAGAATCTCACACTAAGAACCCTAGGAATGGGGGTTAGGAGCACAACATTCAAGAAACTCTGTCAGTGACACAGTTTTAAAATTTAAGGAACTAAATTTTAAATTGCCATTTTATTCATGTTAAATAGTTAATAAATATGACTCTTTACTGGAAAAGACATGAAGTTTGCTTGTAAAGCTATATACCCAGTGTGACCATCCCCTGTATGTGATGGAGACAGAAAGGAGAGCAGAGGAAAATAGAGCTTGACTATTAGAGAAGAGGGAGACTTTCAGGTGGGGAGGCCACCAAAAGGGCTTGTGAGAATTTTGAAGGGGTAGACCCAGATGTGACAGGTGTGGCTCCTGGTCCTTGGGGGTGCATGGTGGGGGTTCCCAGGGGCTCTGCAGTGCAGTTGCTGCATTCCCCTAGAGTGTCTCAGCTCCAGCCTGAAGAGATGAACTGGGTGTAATGCTCACATCATTCCCTAGTGGGTCAGTTATGTTGGAACAAGTTTTTGCTTTCAAAATAAGTGTTCGAACAGAATTAACTGCACTTACTCATTACCTGTCCAGGTGCATGCAGCCCATGCCTGTGCTCTGTGTGTGGGTATGGCAATATGGCAGGGTGTAGAGGAGAACAAAGCAACCTCCCGTAAAGCCCATCTGCTAGAATTGTGCTCTCTTTCTCCCAGAATCTGACGTATGAGATCATCCTGACACTGGGACAAGCATTTGAGGTGGCCTATCAGCTGGCCTTGCAAGCCCAGAAGTCCAGGCCGATGGGGGCCTCTGCAGCTGAGATGATTGAAACGAAATCTTCCAAGCCGGTGCCTAAGCCTCGGATCGGCATGAGGAAGTCAGCAGTACGTGGTCCCACCTCCCCTGGCCCTGGGGTTTGAGGGCTTAGGGTGGAGTTGGGCACAACTTGCAGAGAACTGGCCCCTCGAGAGCAGCCCTTGTAATTGGTTACCCACCTCTGAAGCCCTCACCCTGGGAAGGCAGCAGCCCAGCCCCTCAAATGTGTGGTGGGCAGTTGTCCCCTCCTTGCCAGACTCAGCCCAGGCAGGGCCAGGCCATCATGAGGCTGCAGAGAGTGTGACCCCATTTTGAGCCCCCATAACGTCGTCCTTGTGTCTGTGTCTGCTTTGCTCTGCACCCCAGGTGCCGCTACCCCCTGATAGTCGCTGTTGTTACTGTCACACCTGCACCACCCATCGTCCTTCTTACCTTCCGCTGCCGTCTGTTAGTTCTGGAGTCAAGGTCCTTACACCTCCTGCTGTCTGTGTGTCAGTCTCCCCACAGTGACCGTGAGCTCTTTCTGACCCGAGTGGCATTCTTCCCCAAGATGTCCTCCCGCCCATGCCTGTCTGTGCTTCCTCTCTGTCTTTCTGCTGTGTGTTTTTCCCCAGTGGTCTGGGATGACTGCTGGGGTCTTGCCTCAGGTTGAGCTCTCTGGCCCCACCAGAGGCACCTGAGGCTTACAGCTCCCAGCTCCATGTCCCCCCTTAGAGCAGGAGGCTTGGGTAGAGCAGCTGCTCTTTTAACTAAGCAATATTTTAGAAATCCCTGGGAGAAGATTTTGTCCCTGGTGGAGGTCCGAGGTAGGGGCTGCTCCAAGGTACTCCTGGAGGAATGTCAGCCCTCTTTCACTTGGTGGGCTTATTCTTTGGCTGAGCAGACTAAGGGCAGCTTGCCATTGGCTATAGGCCTGGCCTGGGTCGGGAGGTGGATGGACATGCTGGGCCCTGCTTGCACCCGGTCCTAGCTCAGAACTCACTCTCTGACTCTGCCGTTTTTCCATGTTTGGCAGCTGGAGCCACCTGATGTGGATCAAGATGCCCAATCTCATGCCAGTGTCTCCTGGGTGGTGGACCCCAAACCAGACTCTAAGCGGAGCCTCAGCACCAAGTATGAGACCACTATCTTCTAATACCACCACTCCCTGTCTCCACTAGTCTCACTGTGCCTTTGCCATCGACCTTTCTGCTCTTCTCAACTCTCTCCTTCCAGCTGCTGACGCCAAGGCCCCACCCCTAGTGGGGCCTGCTTTCCTCCTGGGCAGCAGTTCTAGACACTGTCCACTAACAGCTCTCGTACCTAATACCACCGAACACTGTGAATGCTCCTCCTAGGGCTGAGGACAGCTTGTGGGGGGGTGAGTTGCCTTTGAGGTGGGCGCCAAGAGGGCTGAGGGGTTCTGCTGTTGCCCAGGGAGCCTCTGCAGGCCGGCACTGTGAATCTGAAGGGGGCGAGGCAGCCTTCGAGCAGAATCCAAACAGCACCAGGAATGACTCCTACTGAGTTGGGCTGGGCCTTGTCTGTTGGCTCTCCTCTTCCTGCGCTTCTATACTGAGCCACAGCTGGGTGCAGCTGCCAAGATTTGTCTGCACTCACCTTTCCTGACACAACCAACCACTGTGACCACCCAGTGCCAGAGCCCCTTCTCCTTTGCCCACAGCTGGCTGCAGCCCTGTCCCTCTCTCGTTTGCTCTGAGGTGCTGGCCTCTCTCTCATGGTCAGGCCCCTCTGAGATGGTGGGCCCAATGATGTGGTTTGGCCAGGGCCTGACTGCTTTCTGTGAGGGCCCAAGGTATGGGCCAGGCCCTCAGACACTTGCCTGACTCTAAAGAATGGGGCTCTGAGCATCTCAACATTCACAGGTTTGCTCCCTTCAGCAGACTGTTTGGTTCTTCCACTCCAGGCAATGGGATGGCATATTCCAGCCCCTCCTGTCCAGCAAGTGTAGAAGCCCGGGCCTGGCTGAGGAGGAAGCGTGAAGCCTGTACCATGCACTCATGGTGCACCTCCTCCCTTACTTACAGAATGGAGCTGCTATAGGACAGGGACCTGGACCCAGGGACTTCGGTTCTCCAGACCTTTCTGACACTCCTCCACAGTGTGGGGAGGAAATGTAGTCAGCACTCATCAATCTTTCCCCTGGTCAGCCTCCCTGGGCCTCCCAGCCCCTCTGAGAGGAGAGGATGCACAGTCTGTAAAGCAGTTCAGTGGCTGGGATCCCAGAGTTGAGTCTGTAGAAGCCCTCTGTTCTCTATTGTGGACGAGTCAGCGTAGTGGGCAGGAGACAGGAAAGAAGCGATTCCAGTAGAAAGCAGTGTAAATGGGCAAAGCCCAGTAGAAAAGCCAGTAAGTTATAATCATTTAGAGTTTAAAGCCAAGTTGACAAACCAAGCTGGGTCCTCCTGCCTGTCCATCTGTCTGTGTGCCTTCAGACCGGACATTCTGAGTCTGAATTGGCATTGGGCACGGCCATGCAAGGCACTCATGGGAGGCTGTGGGGACTTTCATTCTGCTTCTATGTCTCCTTTTATTTCTTCTCCTCCACTTTGTGTCATCCCATTTGGTTAATCCTTTCCTCCCCCCCCGTTGTGTTTGCTTCTGCCAAGCTGAGCCACTGAGGAACCACCAGACTATGCTGTGGAAACATAACTGTGGGGGCACAGGCTTCCCCACCACCACCATCTCCCTGCAGCTTTGAAGACCCAGGCCCACACACTCTGCCTGCAGGATCCCCTCTCGCTCCGGGCCTGAGCCTGCACTGCCAGGTCTGCAGACAGCCTTGCCCTGGCTGCAGAGCAGCACTCCAGGCCTCTAGAAGACGAGATGACCTCCAGAGAGCCAAGAAGCAACTTGTTCAGAACATGTTTTTTAATAGAAAAAGAAAATATTTTTTAAAAAATGAACTTTTAACACTTGGATTAAACCTCTAAGTCAAACTGCCAATCTTGAGACAAATGGCCTTAAGGCCAGAGGACAGGGAACTGAGATTGGCTAAAAGGCCAGTGTAGTCTGTCCCGCCTTCTGTGCTTGGGATGGGCACCTGGCAGGGTCTGGTAGGTCTGAGGAGAACGCAGTGGCCTGTGGGTGAGTTGGAAAAAGCAGGCTCCAGGGGCAAATTAAAGAGATTGGTTAGAATCCACATTCAAACCCCACCAAGTTAGTTGCTGTTCTTTTCAAATTGAACAAGAGCTGGACACAGCCTCTTCAGTAAGAACCCAGCCTGAGAGGCACCTGAGCTCAAGCAGAGATTTCCAGTCCATTTCTGGAGTCCCAAATGTGAAGGTCTAGTGGCCACATGGAGATGAGAGGGCATTTCTGGCACAGCGTAGTCTGTAGTGGCCGCTGGGAGCTCTGGGCCTCTTTCCCATCTCTGACCTGCCTTGACTGTGCACTGCCCCCAGTGGGCTGGCCACAAGTTCTCTGATGGGTCACACTGCCTGCGTTGTCAAGAAAGGAGAAAAAGCAGCTTTGTTTTGGGCATTAATGGGCAGTACTACCTGCCAATTTGTGATTTGTCTAATCAGGCCTGTGTGATTTGGGTTATTTTGATTCTCAGAATTACTGGACTGACTATAGTCCCAGCTGCTGGGCTGAAATACACTTGTTCATCCCTGGCTCCAAGGGTAGCAAAGGGTGAATAAGGTGACAGTCGATTGGATTCGTCCCTGGTGTGGTGTGGCCTTTGGGGCAGCAGGCTGACCTTCGGTACTCTGCTGCTGCTTGAACCTTCTTGCTGGCTTTCGTTGCTTTTTAACTTTACTTGTCTTTTTTCCCGGGTATCGTGGAAATAAAGGGGCTGATTGCTGTGTGACTGAGTGGCTGAGCCAAGGCAGCTGGTTGTCCAGTACCTTCCAGGACAGGTAACAGAGGGTCGGATTCTTCATGGGTATTTGAGCAGACCTCACCCTGTCTGACACAGTTTGTCTGGTCCCAGGTCTCAGCAACACTTCTCTTTCTGGCAAAAGTTGTGAGTTGAAACCCCATGTTGGTGAGCGTGTGTATAGGGAGCTGCTCTTGAGCCAGAAACGGGAAGCATGCCTTGTCTCCCTCTGGCCTGAGGCCGGGCTTTGTGTGTTTCCAGCACTGCAGGACCTGGGGTTCAGCTCCCCCTGGAGGAGTAGCAGCTCATGCTCCTCTTCTCGGTACTAAGCAAGGCCTTTGACACCTGAAGTCTGACTTCACCGCCTCCTCCTTTGTCAGTGCAGTGTTCAGTCCCTGCTTTTCTGACCAGGGCACCTGTGATCCTTAGTAGAATGGTGCCCTCGCTTCCTGCTTTCTTGTCTGAGCAGCCTCTGTTGGAGGTGGCAGGTCCAAAAAGAAACTGTAGACACTACGATGAGTTCAAGCTGGTGTTTTGTTTCTTTCATAGGTAGGTGTTTCCCCCTTGAAGCTGCTGTATCTTTCTGTTGTTGTTGTCAGGTGCCATCGATTTGGAACCGACTCAAAGCGACCCCCATGCATATCTTTCTTTAGTCACCGTGTTTTCAGATTGGAGAGCCTTGGGGAGTCTGCTCTGACTCTGAGATTGGTTTTGTTTTGTTTTTTCCTTTAGATTGGTTTATTTCTGAATCTTCAAGAAAGGAAAGTGAGTGGGTTTTCTTTCTTTTGTTGTCCTCCGGGGCAGGAACTCTCCCTCCCCGAGAAAGGACTGTGTAACTTACAGGACAGGTTTCAAGTGGAAAAGCTCCTGTTTCCACACTTCTCCAAGTGCAGCTCCCGCCTCGTGGCCAGCTCCACTGCTGTGCTTCTGAACTGTGAAGGAGCTCACTGAGGTGGGAAACTCCTCGGCACTGCCCACTGGCTCGTGGCTGGCCTCTTCTCTTCTGCTTACCAGCTGTTCCCAGCAGCAGGGTCTTCCTGACAGGTTGTGCATCTGCAGTGCTTACTATCCCCTTAGACCTCTAGCCTGATGCAAGTTCCTTGAGAAGCCTTGGGTTTGAGCAGCTAGCATCGCTGCAGCCAGCAAGACATTAGAAAGCCAGTTTTTCTGGTGCCTGAGATGCCCAACCTAAAGAATGGCTGTCAGACACAGTTCACAGAAGTGTTGTTGCTGATGGTCTGGCAACGGGACTGAATTGTAATAAAAATGTTATTTAATCTTTGTCTCTGTATTTTGATACTTGAATGACTTCCCCTTTTATTTTACTGTACATATTATGATTGTTAATCTGTCCAATTTTGTCTGAATTATAAACATTTTGTGGTACCAAACATAACCAATCTGTGCAACAACATAGACTGACCTCACTACACAAGAGAGAGTGTAAATATTCCTGGGCTTCCAGCTTTGGTTTTGTTATTTTCATAACTGTACAACTTAGAACAGACTGAATTAATAAATGAGAAACAACATAAAGCCAGCCTTATTTTTTTGAAGTCTTTAATTGAAGAATTTTCTGGTAGAAGGGTGCATACAAGCTAGACACTGGCTCCGGATCAGTAATGAGTGCCCTACGCTGTTTGGCTGAGATGGCAGTTTGGGAAATTCTGAGTCCACCACTCTTCAACAGGTAGCTGCTAAGGATTGTCAGTTTTTGTTAATTCTGATTAGGTACAAAGACTGTTATTCAGACCAGTTTATTTGGGGCACCAGAGACTGCTGTTCAGAGCCACAAGCAGCACTACGCCTGCACAAGTGAGAACCAGAGTTGAGCAGAAAGGAGAGACTGGAGGGCTAAATGGGTTTGGGCTGCCTCCAGAATGATCGAACATGGCAACTCAACAGGACTATATCCACCCACCCCATTCCTGCCTCCTCACCTTTTCCCAATTCCTTCAGACTCACTTTACACAGCGGGCACTGGTTTCCTTGGGACCTGGACACAGGGAGAGCTGCCAGGAGTGGACACTACTGTCTGCTTCAATGTATTCAAGGAAGTGTGAGGTAGACTCTCAAAGCCTTCTTCCGTTTGCTCCTCTCTGTCTTTCCTTAGAGACCCATCTCTGTCACATTCCCACACATTCTTACCTGTCTGCCCTTCACGGTGCCTGTGGTCCAAGTTATCAACTGGGGCATCACTATTGTAGGCTGAGTGATGCCCCATCTACCGGAGAACTTTACCCTTTAGCACTAGCCAGGCCACCATGGACAAAAACCTGTGCATACTTGCTTTCAGAACCTTTAAAAACATCCACCAATCCAGCCTTGGCCTTCTCTGGCTTCCTAAGCCTAGAGGGTACCCAGGCCCCATTCAAAGTCCAGCAGACAGGGCCATGCAGACGTTTTAGTGTGGCCAGCAGTTCAGACTGCAGCTCACCCAGCACCACTTTCCAGAACTCACACCCAGGGAGAGCAGAGGTGTGGATACCCTTCTCAGTGCTACCCTGAGGACTCAGTTGTCAGCAACAACATTACAAACACACAGTCACTAAGTATAAGAACTTCCCTACTATCACAACATACTGTCCAGTAAATGGAGCTGGAACAGCTAGGTAGCCATTGAGCATGGAAGATTCCAGTTCCTCCCTATGCAAAAAGTAATTCCAGAGTGCTGACATGTTTTAATGTAGAGAAATGAAATTGCAGCAAAACTAGAAGATAACTTTATTCACAATCTTTGTATAAGGAAGGACTTTCCAACTTATAAAACCTTAACTCCATTTTTAAAAAAAATTAAAAGTAAACTACTGCATGGTTAAATGTACCATAAGGAAAGGCCTTCTGACAAGATGGCAGAGTAGGCATACACACTACATGGACCCTCTACAACAGAGATGCAAGAGAGAAATGAAACTGGTACAGATGAACATTTTAGAACCCTAAACATCAGAGGAAAGTACTAGCTGGGAGGAGAGGCTGAGCAGGGACAGTGAGAGAGAATGACTGATAGATGACTGGCCAGATGCAGTGCATAAAAATCTTGGAGCAAAGCTCAGATCTCTCAGCAGAAATCATGCAAGCAAGAAGGCAATGGGGAGACATATATAAAACCCTGAAAGAAAAAAATTTGCCAACCAAGAATCTTTTATCCAGCAAAGCTATCAATCAAATATGACGGTATAATCAAAACATTCCAAGATAAACATCAGCTAAGGGATTTTGCTAAAGCCAACCCTGCACTACAAAACATCCTAAAGGGAGTTCTGTGGACTGAGAACCAACAAGAACAGACAACAAC
>NW_006408556.1:3642549-3645427 GCF_000296735.1 Chrysochloris asiatica
CCCTACCCAGAGAAGCAGTGATTCCTGAAATGGAGCCAGAGATGATGACGTGGAGCGATGGGGCAGCTGGAGACTTTAGATCCAGAGAGGGACAGCGACTGTGGGCTGAACACCTGGAGGGTCTGGGGGGAAGGATTGCATGGAGGGGATTGTAAACATGGCAATGAGACGATATATGATAGAATGAATGTAAAACTAATGTTCTCCCATGTAAACTATCACATAAGTCACAATAAAACATTTAAGAAAAAAAAATAGTATCTAAAAGAAAAAAATACTTAGGCATAATTTATACAAGGAAGTGAAAGATTTATAAAATGAAAGCTATAATCATTGTGGAAAGAAATTAAAGATGACAATTCTTTTTTAAAGGACATCCTGGGTGCATGGACTGGAAGAATTAATGTTGTTTAGATAGCAATATTCCCTCAAACCATCTACAGATTCAATGCACTCCATCAAAATTTCAGCAACCTTTGCAAATTGGAAAACACAATCCTCAAATTTATATGTAACTACAAGGGACCCTGAATAAATAGCCAAAGCAATTTTGAAGAGCAAAGTTGGAGGAATCACACTTTCCCATCTCAAAACTTATTACAAAACAGGAACAAATTAATTGTGAGACTTCCATAAAGCTTTCCCTCATTTCAAAATTGAAAAAAAACCCAAAAACTTACTACAAAGTTACAGTGATCAAAACTGAAAAACTGGTACTTCTTGCAAACACAACTAGGAATGTGGTGGAGCATACAGAGGACAAAATGATGAGCACTTCCTAGATATTATCCAACTTCTCAAGGCAAGGAGTTGCTGGGTCTGGGGGCTCAGGGCCATAGTCTCAAGGGACACCATGGTTGACTGGTATAACATAGTCCACAAAGGCAATGTTCTATATTCTACTTGGGTGAATAGGGCCTGGGGTCTTGAAAGCTCATGAGAAGTCATCTAAGATGCAGATGTTGGTCTCTCTGTGTGTGGAAGAAAGAAGAGTAATTAGAATTGAAGAGGTTTGGAATCAATCCAATGGACTATGTAAACCCCAGTTTCTACAACTCAAGATACCAGAACCAGACAGTGCCCAGCTACCACTACCAACTGCTCTGAAAGGGATCACATTAGAGGGTAACGCCTCCAGATAGAGTGGGGGGAAATGTGAACTAAAACTCAAAATTATTTAAGAATAAAAAAGACAGGGTTTACTGGTCAGAATGAGATGGAGGAACTCGAGACTATGGCTCTTGACCAGCCTTCAGATCCGGAAAGGTACTCACCCTCACGGGCCAATTTTCAGCCATGCAGTAGAGAGGTATGGAGTGGGGACAACAACACTAGTAAGGGATGCTCACCATGGAATGGTCACATTCACAATTGAAAGGGCAACATTTTCCTCAGGACAAAGTTGAGAAGGGATGAGAAGGTGGGTGGGGTGCTAACAGGAACCACAGGGAGGAAGCAAGATAACTGTGGTTGCCTGGACTGTGGATTGCAAATTATTGAGATGAAATAAAGTATTAGATTTGTTGAATGTAAAGCTGATGATCTTATCTGTAAACCTTCACTCAATTCACAATAAAAAAACAACAACACACACACAACTGTTGTACTAGCAGAAGGAAAAAATATATAGAATTGACAGTCTAGAAATACTATATATTAATAGTGAACTGATTTTTTGTTATTTAACTTTTTATTGTAAATTGATTAAAGGTTTACAGAGCATATCATCAGTTTTACATTCAGCAACTCCTATACTTTGTTTCATTACAATGATTACAGTCCCCTCCATGTACCAACAGTTAACATTACCTCTGTTCACTGTAACTATTGCATTCCTTCCTGTGTCTCCTGCTACCTTCATCTTTCCTCTGCAAACCTCCCTCTTGTTATGTTGCCTGAGTGAACTGATATTTGGTAAGGGTATCAAAATTATTCAGTGGGGAAATAATCATTTCTTTAATAAATGGTGCAGGCACAACTGGAGAGCCATATGCAAAATAATGAAGTTAGACCCTTACTTCACACCATATAAAAAGTAAGCTCAAAATTAATCAAACACCTAAGAGCTAACACTATAAAACCCTTGGATGAAAATAGACGTAAAATCTTTATGATCTTGAATATGGAAATGGTTTCTTAGCTCTAACACCAAAAGCACAAAAACATAGATGAATTAGACTTAATCAAAATTAAAAGCATTTCTCCATCAAAGGACACTATTAAGAAAGTGAAAAGCCAACTCAGAAGGGGAGAAAACATTTGCAAATCATACATGTGATAAGGGTCCAGTATCCAGAATGCATAAAAAGCACACACAAATCAATATTAAAAATAAGCAAAGAACTTGAATAGATATTTCTCTAAAGAAGATACACAAATGGCCAGTGAGCACATGAAATGATGCTTACCTTCACTGGCTATTACACAAAACCACAATGAGATATCACTTCACAGCCACTAGAATGGCTATAATTAAAAACAAATAATCATTGGTGAGGATATGGAGAAAGTGGTGAGTGCCCTCATACATTGCTGGTGGGAGTGTAAAATGGCTCAGTTGCCGTGGAAGAGTTTAGTAATTCCTCAGTAAGTTAAACAGAGGGTTATCGTTGTTGTTGTTAGGTGCCGTCGAGAGTTACCATGTGACCCAGAAATTCCATTTTAGGATCTACATCCAAAAGAATTGAAGACAGGTGTTCAAAAACATGCCACACTATTCACTATAGCCAAGCAGTGGAAACAGCCCAAATGTCCATCAACTAATGCATGGATAAACAAAATGTGGTATCCATATTGTTGTTGTTGTCAGGTGCCATCGAGTCGGAACCGACTCATAGCGACCCCATGCACAGCAGAACGAAACAATGCTCGATCCTGG
>NW_006408556.1:3646229-3648292 GCF_000296735.1 Chrysochloris asiatica
AAGTATGGTGAAAGAATACAACCCTGTCTCACACCTTTCCCAATTTTAAAACTTTCAGGTATCCATATAATGGACTATTATTCAGCCTTAGAAAGGAACATAGTGCTGATAAATGCTACAACCTGGTGATCATTATGCTGAGTAAAAGAGGCTAGACACAAAAGACCATATATTGTATGATTTCATTTACATGAAATATCCAGATTTAAGGAGCTCTGGTAGCAAAGTTGTTACGAGTCGGGCTGCACACCGTAAGGTCAGCAGTTCAAAACTACCAGCTGTTCCACAGGAGAAAGATGAGGCTTTCTGCTCCCGTAAAGATTTACAGCCTCAGAAACCCTATACAGGGTTGCTATGAGTCTGAACCGACTCCATGGCACATAACAACAACAACAATCCAGATTTAGCTAATGCATACATGAATGGTAGCCAAGGGCAGGAGGAGGGGAGGATAGAGAGATTGCTTAATAGGTGCAGGGCTTCCTTTTGAAGTAATAAAAATGTTCTGGGAATAGTGATGATGGTTTGTACATCTGCGTCCTAAATGTCATTAATGGCAACATTTATGTTAGTGTATTTTATCATAATTTAAAAAATGTAAACATAATTTTACAAATTATTTCAAGCCAGTAGGATCGAATGGAGCTATCTTTCTTTCCTTGTTTAGGGTTAAAATTCCTGTCTCCTCCACATGGAGGCACAATGCAATCAACTAAAAATTTCTAAGGTATTAATCATTAGTATTTTAATTATGATGTACAAAGCTAGCCCTCTTCAGCACACATTTGCCTCTAAAGTAATCAGGCTTCCAAAATGTGGACTTTTTTTTTTTAATTCAAATTAACAGTTGCAAATCAAACAGAGACTCCGACTAGGCAGGCCTCTTTGCTTATTTATTAAACATACCACTTGCTCTGGGCTTCCCATCCTGATGCTGTCTAATGACAAAATTAAACACTTTTAATGATCTAGGCCCCGGGTCCTTTCTGGTCATATTAAATGTCACACTCTATTGACCTAGCTGTGTTGCCCATGTAGGATCTACCCCTCTGGATGTACCCCTTAAAGGAAATCAATTCTGAGGAAACTCTGGCCTCATTGAACTCAAATCCTCCTTCTAGTCCTCCTGAATTAAGTGAAAACATTGGGGTTTTTTCAGCCGGCTTTGAGAGCACATGAGTTTCCACTTTCCCCTGTTCATTCAAAAATGACCAAGTCTAAATTGAACATTGCCTCCCTTCAGCCATACTGGATTTGTCAGCTTCGTTCAGCTGAAAAGGCTGGATTGGAGCTCTGCCACATTACGAGACAAAGTCAGGTCCTTCTTAGAACATCTCCATTTGTGATGCCAATGAGCGCTCACAGCTACCACTGCCAATTGGCATCCTGGACTGGCAGTGGGAAGAAGAGTGGAGACTGCCCCACCTCACGCCCACAGGGTGTTCTGAGAGCTGAGGGAATAGGAGACTCACTCAGGTAGAGAACAGGACCCAGGAAAAACTTGCTCCAAGTTAGTCCCTGAATTAACTATCCAAACCAGACCTCTTCCCACCCTCACCTCCACAGGCATGCTCACCAATGACGCTGCGGACACAGTTCTCCTTCTTGGCAATGTTCTGGAGCTGGCCTGTCAGAGACGTGTTGTCGTTGCCCAGAGCAGCAAGGCCCATGTTTTCAAGGCTTTCCTGGATTTCTTGAGATACCTGTTCACTCACAGTCAGCATAGCTTCCTCAGGCCTAGAGTGTGATTGACAGGAAGCTGGCACCCACCATGAAGCCCTGGCACATCAAAAGCTAGGGCTCCTCCCGCCATCTTGGGTGAGACCAAGCAGAGGAAGGATAGGAGCGGCCACAGACTCCTGGCAGAACCGCTGAGATAAAGGTGTGGACATTCTTTTCTTTTGGTAGCTGTTCATTGGTCCCTTGTTGTCTACGCACCTTCATTCTGGTGACTATAGGAGTGCCTGAGCCAGTGGACACCCCAGCCCCACCCGGAGCGTTCTACTACGCATGCGCACAGATCTCCTCGAAATTTAAAGAGACAGTTTCCAATTAAAACCAAA
>NW_006408556.1:3649751-3658154 GCF_000296735.1 Chrysochloris asiatica
AAAAACTTTAAAAAAAAAAAAAAAAAAAAGCTAGGGCTCCTCCAGAGAATTCCAGCCATTCGCGCCTCCCTCTGCCTCCCCACCCCCAATACACACACATCTGGTAGACAGCAGGGCCCAGTGGGAGGTGCAGTACTTCCCTCTTACCCATAAAATACTAATCCCTCTCTGTCACACTGTAAAATCAACTTTGGACAAGAAGGGTTTGGGTTCTGTCTTTGCTTGGATTTGCCCAGCCTTCTTCAGTTCCATGAATTATTTGTATGTGTATGTATTTTCAAAGAGTTTCTTGGACATTTTCTGTGGTCATTTGTCCTATTAAAATCACACCAACTAAAATCATAAACATAGCCACCTGATTCCTCTTTTTCCTCAATGAGATCCCCTGCACCTGTTCAATCAATATTGCTGACCAACCGAGAACTCCTGCGTACATGCAGTGTATTGTAGCAAGCAAGCTAATGCATCATTTTGTAGTAAACAATCTTCCACAGTACCCTTTGTGAAAGGAAGTTTTATTTCTCTCTGTCACAAGTATCAAGACCACTTATGGAAAGATACCAGCGATATTTATAGATGATTTCAAAGGGTCTTTCTGTGGTCTGTGCTGGAAGTAAGTGATTATTCATTACCTGCCTATGTCCATTCTACAAAACGGTCTATTTAAGCGGGGGTGGGGAATCTCTGTAGCTCACTTGGAGTTAAACTCCTCTGTCAGGGCTTTGGTGACACATTTCAGTTTATTCACAAACTGAGGGGAACCAAATACAACATTGCCAGAGAAACTACTGGCCACTAACAAGACTGAGGCCAGGATGATTAAGTAGAGCAACTGGGATCCCAGCTCCTGCAGTCAGGTTCTGTCCATTAGCAAGGTCTGGGGAATCAAAACAGAGTGGGCTATCAGGAGAAGATTGATGAAAGCCCTGAATGCTAAACAAGGCAATCCCACCCCTACCTCTGAGAGCTCAGGCTCCTGAGACAGCACCATGGAGGGAGGGGCTGAGGAGCGCTGGGTTGTTAGCTGTCTCATTGGGAGTTGGGCAGGTCACACTGGAGTGTCAGGGGAAGCTGGAGTGCTGTAGTGAGGTCTGCTACTGCTTGGGTTAGCCATTTGATGGTGTGATCAAGGAGGCCTGTGACAGGTGGAAATGTGGAAGCATCTTCAGTCTCGGAGACTTCAGGACTAAGGTTCTGTTCAAGATAGTCAATAAAGAAATGCTTTTCAGGGGCTCTTGGTCTCTCAATAAACCTGCCTGCTGTTGAAGTAAAAAAGAAATGCTTTTCAGGTCTCTCTTAGATGAATGTTCTTTCTCCATGCCCTTGCCTGAGGGATACACTTTCTTCTTGTCTGAGGAAGAAACTTTCTTCACCTGAAACAGGCAAAGCACTCTCTAACATTTCAAAGTCAGACCCAAGGTCCTGTCTTCCCACTCCTGCTCTCAATGTATATGCGTACTGGGCTGCTTGTTGAGGAGATCCTGAAATTTAGTCCATTCATACTGGATGGAGGATTCCTGCAAGGTGAGGTCGGAGACTCTGGATGGTATAGTTCACCATGTCCATTTCCATCAAGCCCAGAACCTGCAAGATCCCTCTGTCACTGGAGAAATAGACTGATTATACTATGTGATCTTAGCAAGGAAGGAACCAAGCAAGGAGTCATTAAATCATAGTAATTCAGTTAGGAGGGACCTTAAAACTAACTTAGCCCTACCTCTGAAATTTCCAAAAAAAAAGACTATGGGGACCAGGGCCCAAGGCCAAGGGGCCTAACAGCAGAACTAAGGAATAGATGAGTCTCTGAACCTTGAAGCCTCCATTCTAGATCTCTTTCCCCTATGGTCATTCTGTTGTCTCTTCAAAAAAGTAGTCAGTGGAAGCAAATACATCAGCATGTTAGAAATTTTCTCTGGAGAGTGGGGTTATGGGTAATGCTATTTAGACTTACTGGCTCAGTCTCTTTGACTTTCTGCATCCTGGTTCCTCTAGCTATGAAATAATGATAATTCCCAGCCCTGTCTCCCTCCTAGTATGTGCACTGAAACGAGAATAGCGGGATGCTTGAACTCTTTGGAAGAAAGAATATATACTTCGATGTCTTATGGTTGCATGTGATACACAGGACCCAGTCAATCTAAGGATAACCTATGAAGCCATCTAAGTCTGTAGCAGGAAAGAGTCAGTCGAGACAGGGACTGAATCCAGGGTCTGACCCAGCGTTCCCTGCCCAGGGACTGAGGTGGGCAATAGAGGGCTGTACATCAATGTTTCACACCTCAGTAATTGAACAGGGTCTGTAATGTTCTCTAGGTTCTGCACTGCTTGATCTCGAATGGGTGAACACAGCAAAGTCATCGTGTTGAGAATGTATTTAGAAATATGAGAGACATCCATGGTCCCATCCTCTGCTTCCTGCTTGCGGAGGTCTATGTCCAGAGTTTCTTCCATCTCACTTCTTTGGTGAATCTGGCATGTTAATAGTAGCGATAGCAAGCCCAGAAAAGAAAGTCAAAATAGGAGCTGCATTGGTTAGCATCCCAAATGTTCTCCAGTGGGCAGCCCTATTAGCCAAAGTGACTTCTGAATATCAAGAAGTTGAGTTCCTAAATTTCCAAGAAAATATTACTTATGTTTAGGGGCCAGTGACAATCCAAGGCTTCAGGGGATCAATTACAACAGTAGTTTATTATTCTCCAGGCAGAATGAGACAAAGATGTGAATAAAATCTAGGGGTGTGGTGAAGAGAAATACAGGGTACAACAAATAAAAAATGCACAGCATATGGGAATGTTGTTGTTGTTAAGTGCCGTTCAGTCAGTTCTGACCCATAGCGACCCTGTATAAGGTTTCCAAGTAGCAGCTGGTGAGCTTGAACCACTGACCTTGCAGTTCAAATGGCTTTGCAGTCTGGCACATTAATCCATAGTGCCACACCAGGGCTCAGGTATTCTTAATTAAGAAGGAAGACATTTTTGAGATTGTTTTACTTCCAATGGCAAGGATGAAACAGAATAAAAGAACTGTTAAGAGTCACTTAAAAAAAAAAAAAAAAAAAAAAAAGGTCACTTGAAATAGCCTATTAACCCCCAAATAGAAATTCCTTGGAGACAGGGACTCTTACTCATCTGTGTTCCTCTGCAACATATAGAACTTGGGTGGGTGGGGGTGGGGGCTTGGGGGAGGGTAAGTCAGTGAAGATGGGTTTAATCAAATAGAATATTGTATTGTCATAGCAAAATCCCAAATACTTAGCTTCATCATAAGTGAATAAAATAGAAGATGTTCTATCAAGGTGATTCCAATTCACGGCGCCCCCATGTGTTACAGAGGGGAACTGCCCCGCAGGATTTTCTGAGCTGTCATCTTTATGGAAGCCAATCACCACCAGGTCTTCCTTGTGCCACTGGTGAGTTTGAACCACCAACCTTTAGGTTACTAGCCAATCACAAACTACTTGCACTACTCAGAGACCTTCTCTCTGTCAGTTGTTGTTGTTGTTAGGTGCCATTGAGTTGGTATTGACTCATAGCGACCTGTGTACAACAGAATGAAATACTGCTTGGTCCTGGGCCAACCCCACAATCAATCGTCGCCACGTTTGAGCCCATTGATGCTGCCACCTTGCCAATCCATCTCACTGGGGGTCTTCCTTTTTGTCTCTGTCAGTAGAAGGCACTATTTGTTTTCTATGCTACATAACAAATGACCACAAACTTAGTGGCTTAAAACAACTCATACATTTCTTATCTCTTGGATCCAGGCAGAGTTAAGCTTAATCCTCTGCTCAGGGTCTCACAGCTGGGCAGCATTCTCATCTGGAGGCCTGGTTGGGGAAGAATGTTTCCTAGTTCCTTGGAATGCTTAAGGAGCCTGGCTTTTGACTGACTGTTGGCTGGATGCTGCCTTCAGGTTCTAGAGGTCACCCACAGTTTCCTGTCATGTGGCCTTCTCCATAAGCAGTTCACAACATGTCTGTTTGCTTCTTCTCTGCTCCCAGTCTGCTAAGACAGAGTCTTATTGATTATAATCAAGTTACAGTTCTCATTCGCAATCAAGGTGAAATGGTTGGGTGTGCCCACCATATGCTACAATGACACTGCCAAAGGAAGGAACTTTCCTTCTGGTTCTGGTACGCTCACTTGGCAAGCTTTGCAGTATAGATAGCTTCTCAGGTGCTTGGCTCCTGCAGAGAAAGAGGTGCTTCTCCAGTGTCAGGCTCCTGCAGCGCAGGTGGCCTCTCCAGCAGTGCACGTGGTCAGCAGCAGCTTCCCCTGGACTCAAAAAGGTGACAATTATATGGTTTACTATGCCAGGAATGGTAAACTGAAGATGAATGGGGGCCACAATCATCAACAAAAAGAGTATTTTAAGATCTCTCTTGCAGTACAATGTTGTTGGTGATGGGAGAATATCCATCCACCTACAAGAAAGACTGGTTAATACCATTATTATTCAAATTTACACACCAACCACTAAAGCCAGTGATGATGACACTGAAGAGTTCTATCAACTTCTAAAGTCCAAAATTAATCAATCATGCAATCAAGGATGCACTGATAATCATGGTTATTGGAATGCAAAAGGTGGAAATAAAGAGAAAGGATCAGTAGTTGGAAAATCTGATCTTGGTGATAGAAATTATGCTGGAGATCTCATGATAGAATTTTGCAGGACCAATGACTTACTCATTACAAATACCTTTTCTTACAATTATAAATAGGAAGAACATGCTCAGCATTTCTCAAGCAGAAAGAACTGAAGACAAAATTCAAGTCTTGATTTGAAATAATGAAGGATTCTATGAGCAAAATACTGAATGATGCAGAAAGCATCAAAAGGAAATGGAGGATACACAGAGTCACTGTACCAAAAAGAAATGGTCAATGTTCAGCTATTTCAAGAGGGAGCATATGATTAAGAGTCAATGATCCTGAAAGAAGTTCAAGGTAAATTGAAGGAATTGGCAAAGAACTAGGCACCAGGAATTGATGGAATACAAATAGAAATCTTTCAACAATCTGATGCAGCACTGAGCCACTCACACATCTATGCCAAGAAATTTGGAAGACAACCTGGCCAACTGACTGGAAGAGATCCATATTTGTGCCCATTCCAAAGAGAGGTGACCCAACAGAATGCAGAAATCATTGGACAATATCATTGCTATCCTATGTGAGTAAAGTTTTACTAAAGCTAATAAAAACCAGCTACAACCATACATTGACAGAGAACTGTCAGAGGTTCAAGCCAGATTCAGAAGAAGACATGGTATGAAGGATATCATTGATGACATCAGATGGATTTTGACTAAAAGCAAAGAATACCAGAAAGATGTTTGTTGTTATTATGTGCCATCGAGTCGATTCTGACCCATAGCAACCCTGTATAGGGTTTCCAAGGAGCAGATGGTGAGCTTGAACCACTGACTTTGCAGTTCAAATGACTTTGCAGTCTGACACATTAGCCCACAGTGCCACACCAGGACTCCAGAAAGATGTTTACTTGTGCTTTATTGATTACACAA
This sequence comes from Chrysochloris asiatica, assembly GCF_000296735.1. Taxonomy (NCBI): domain Eukaryota; kingdom Metazoa; phylum Chordata; class Mammalia; order Afrosoricida; family Chrysochloridae; genus Chrysochloris; species Chrysochloris asiatica. The sequence goes on from NW_006408556.1 coordinate 3,655,279, forward strand.
AGACTTTAGAATGTGTGGATCATGACAAACTATAGAGAACAGCGCTGAGAATGAATATTCCTGAACACTTAATTGTGCTTATGAGTAACCTGTACATAGACCAAGAGACAGTTGTTTGAACAGAACAAGGGAACATCAAATGTTTTAAAATTAGGAAAGGTGTGCTCCTGGGTTGTATTTTTTCACCATAGTTATTCAATCTGTATGCTGAGCAAATAATCTGAGAAGATGGATTATATGGAGAAAAATGTGGCATCAGTATTGTAGGAAGATTCATTAACAACCTGTGATATGCAGATGATACAACCTTGCTTGCTAAAAGTGAAGAAGACTTGAAAAACTCACTGATGAATATCAAAGATCACAGCCTTTGGTCTGGGTTTCATCTCAATGTAAAGAGAAAAAAAAAACCAACAAAACCCTCACCACTGGACCAATAAGCAACATCCATATAAATGGAGAGAAGATTGAAGTTATCAAAGACTTCATTTTGTTTGGATCAACCATCAACATTCATAGAAGCAGCAGTCAAGAAATCAAACAACGTATTGCATTGGACAAATCTGCTGCACAAGACCTTTTTAAAGTGTTGAAGAGCAAAGATAGCAGTTTGAAGACTAAGGTGCACCTGACCCAAGCCATGATATTTTCAATAACCTCATATGCATATGAAAAATGTACAGTGAAAAAAAAAAAAGTAATCTGATACAATTTGATGAACTTGACCTACACCTATAGATGCAGTAGCTCAAAAGAGGAAACAAATCTTTACAGCAAGGATCATTCCCACCACTTCCACACACAGAGTAGACAGGGATGTACAACTTGGACACTAGCTACCCAAAATGGTGTGGGGCTACAAAGGCAAGAAGTGACTGGATGTCCCTGGGTATGTGGAGAGATGGAGTGGCTGGGGACTCTAGACCCAGAGAGGGAGAGGGGCTGTGTGCTGACAACCAAGGACAGGCTTGCGGGGTGTACCCTTTGGTTGGTTGATGATGCATGGAGGGGATTGTAGCCATGGCAATATAATGATATATGATAGGATGAATGTAAAGCTAATGTTCTCCCATGTAAGCTATCACATAATTCACAATAAAATATTTAAAAATAAAAAAGCTAATGAGTCATGTAGGCATGTAAGCTTGCTGGCAACTACGTTGGTCTACTAGTGAGTGGAAGTGGGGGGAAAGCAGCAATGAAGAGTTGGGCTGAGTCCAAACAAGTTACATTGATCTCCATCAACCTGGAGTATGGTGAAAGCTTGTTGGCCTGAAGTATGGTGAGACCTGGGGACTTCTGAACCCACGGACAACGACATGGCCATGGAAGGCTAGAACTGAGAGTGAAGCATCCCACTGATATGAAGTGAGGGGGTATGTACAAGGGTGCCCAAACTTGCAGATAGTGCCCATTGGACCTAGCCTTGATGGCTGGATGTTCAGAACCCGACTAGAGGAAGGAAAAGAGGGGGGTGGGGGGGGGGGGTTTTTTTTTTTTTTTTTTTAAAGAAAATAATTGTAAATCACTACAATCTGATGAACTTAACCTATACTTGTGGATGTAGTAGCTTAAAACACCAACCAAGAAGGACAAAATCTTTACAGCAAGGATCATTCCCATCCCCTCTATATACAGGGTTGATAGGAATGGGCAACTTAGACACTGGCTACCTAAAATGGTGGGGCTATAAAAGCATGAAGTGACTGGCTTACAAGTTTTCAAGAGGGAGTTTAGGTTCAGAGTGTGTGGGGGAAAGAAGACTACCCACCGAGTGGTTTTCATCCTGTCTAGACAGGTCTGGTAAAAGGAGATGGGGACAAGGCTCTCATGATTCAATAGTGAGTAATTGTTATCATGACTAATTGCAATGGTCACAACTGTAAAGGTAGAAGTTTTGTAGCAAAAAGGGGTGAGTGGTCGATCTTACAGTTCCAGAGTGGAGGACCCTGCAACCATCAGAGGAGAAGAGCGGGAGCAGAGCATGGGACCCTACCTAGAGAAGCAGCAATGGCAGAGATGATGACATGAAGAAATGGAGCAGGTAAGGACTCTAGACTCAAGGAAGGTGAGGGGATGTGTGCTAGCAGCCAGGGGGCATGCTTGCAGGGTGTGTCTTCTGGCTGTTTGAATGATTATATATTCCTGAGTGTTTTGGTACACATCCAAAAAAAACCAAAAACTCCAAAAAACAGAGGAATAGAAGCAAATACTGTTGAATGGTGAAGCATACGGGAGATTGTAATCATTGCAATGAAACGAATACAATAGGATGAGTGTAAAACTGATATCCCCGCATGTAAACTATCACTCAAGTCACAATAAAAAATTTTAAAAAGCTAATGAATGGCCATCTAAGGTGTAACTATTGGTCTTCCTGTCTGGAGGAAAGAAAAGTGGTGAAAATTGAAGACACATCAGTATCTACAACCCTGAGACCAGAAGAACTAGACAGTACCTGGATACCCCTACCTATTGCTTAGAAAGGGATTACATTAGAAGGTCCTGGATAGAGAAGGAGAGATATATAGAACAAAACTCAAAAAAGAAAGACAAGAAAAAAGACCTGGCTTACTTGTCTGGTAGAGATTGGTAAAACCCCAAAGTCTCCTTTCAGGTCTGGAAATAAATTTGTTGTTGTTGTTAGGTGCCATCGAGTTGGTACCGACCTATAGCAACCTTATGCAAAGCAGAACAAAACACTACCTGATCCTGGGCCAACCTCTTACTGTTGCTACGCTTTAGTCCATCGATGCTGCCACTTGGTCAGTCCATCTTGTTGGGGGTCTTCCTCTTTTTCTTTGACCCTCCACCTTAGCAAACATGATATCCTTCTCCAGTGACTGGTCCTTCCTGACAATATGTCCAAAGTATGA
>NW_006408556.1:3658609-3663074 GCF_000296735.1 Chrysochloris asiatica
TTGTTAATGAGTCTTCCTCCGATCCTGATACCACGTGTTTCTTCATATAACCCAACTTCTTAGATTATTTGCTCAGCATACAGATTCAATAAGTATGGTGAAAGACTACAACCTTGTCGTACACCTTTTTTAATTTTAAAACATTTAGTGTTCCCATGTTCTGTTCGAACAACTGCTTCTTGGTCCAGGTACAGATTCCTCATGAGCACATTTAAGTGTTCCAGAATACTCATACTTCGCAATGTTGTCCATAACTTGTCATGATCCACACAATCAAAAGCCTTTGCGTAGTCAATAAATATTCGCCACCCCCCCCCCAATTTCATCCACTCAATAGACAGGTCTATAAGGGGAACAATAACACTAGTGTAGTATACACATCTTAGAATAATCCACCATTTGAGATTAAAAGGGCAACATTTACCCAAGGATAAAATTCAGAACGGTTAGGAGAAAGGAGGAATGGAAACAGGAAGCACAGGGAGGAAGTGGGCTAAGTGACATCACATTGTGGGATTACAATCAATGAGACAAAGCAAAATGGGTATGAATTGTGGAATAGAAAACTCATCTGCTCTGTAAACCTTCACGGAATTCACAATAAAAAAGAAAAAATCAGGATTGATCATATGAAAAAAACAACAAAAACGGTCCTAAGATCTTCATTTCCTGTTATTCACATCTTTGTGTCAACCTCTCCCTTGAGTGTTGATGGGATTTAAAGACTTATTTCTACCAAATAGAATGTTGCAGAGGTTCTGAGATTAGGTTACAAGAAGTCATTCGTTTCTGTCTTGGACAGTCTTTCATGCAGGGGAGCCAGCTATGACAGACAGCTATTATGACAGACAGCTATTATAGGCCAGGTTGTCAGCTGTCCATTGGAAAGGTTCTTGTGGCAAGGGACTGAGGGAGGTCACTGGCCAGCTATCAACAGATTGTAACTCAAGAGCAACATTAAGCCAGAGGCACATAGTTAAGCTAGGTCCATGTCTCTGAATCACAGGAACTGTGAGATTATGAATCTTGTTTTAAGATGCTAAATTTGGGGATAACTGGTTATATGGCAATATATGGCTACTACAAGGAGTCCTGATATGGTGCCATATGATAAACATGACAGCTAACTGCAAGGTTGGTAGTGCAAACCCACCAGCTGTTCCTTGGAAACCCTTTACAGGATCACTATGAGTTGGAACTGATTCAACGACACTTAAAAACAGACTACTTGCTCCAAGCCTACTACCAGCGAGATTTGGAAACCACTTTATTTCTATTTCATTATTAGTTGAGGTCTCAAAGTGAACACTCTAATAATAAAAGCCTTATTTGCTGGTTAAATAACATTAGCTTCTTGACCCTATGGTACTAATAATCACAATGATCACTCTCTTGTTTGGAATCCTGGAGTGGTGCTATAGGATAAGCACTGACTAGACTGCAAACTACAAGGCCAGCGGTTCAAACCCCCCAGCTGCTCCTCGAAAACTCTATATGGGGTCACTATGAGTAGGAACTGACTTGATGGCATACACTACCATTCTGTTGTTTAGGTTGTAGAAACCTCATAAGACACTGCTTACATGATTAAATAAAAATGTTCCAAGCCTGACCAGAAGACATCTTTGCTATGTATCTGTGCCAGGATGGGTAAAATGCGGACAGTAGAAGGGTCTGTACCTGTTTGGAGGTAAAACTTTCTCTTCCGTGTGGAAATAATGATTCATCACAATCTCATGAGCATTGCTCAGCTTGGAAGCTGTATCCATCAGATCTGCAACAGAAAATATTTATGGTGAGTTCTCTGTGAAAAAGCATAGCTGCTTGTCAACAGGGAAAAGAGCCCCCCCACACATCTGAATTTTTATTATATTCAGAAACTTACTTAACCAAATAGTTACCACATTGAGATTCATCAAAGTGGTCTTACCCAGAACTCAATAATCCTAGTTAGTTATGCTTTCTGAACTCTGTTCTATAACAATACTAAAAACTTTAGAATCTCAGAAGCTGGTTATAAAAACCAGAAAGTGAAACTGATTAAGAAACTTCTCTTGAAAAGCAAAATAATAATTAAAGCAGCAAAGAATCAGTTTGTAAAAACAAATATTTATCTAAGGGCATTATGATTCCACTCTCTACTTCCTGTTTCTGATTCTACACACAAAGCAGTTATATTCTCCCTACAGATAAAAACAGGATCTTACTGAAGAGCTTCAAAATCACTTTGGCCTTCTAAAATGGTAGTTCTCACATTTTAGGATTCCACTGACCAGTAAATCTCCAAAAAAGATTTTTAGCAACTGACAACTTGGCCAACTTTTTATTTTGCCAAGTATAAACAAACAAACAAACAAATCTACCCTTTTGTTGTTAAGTGCTGTCAAGTTCATTCTGACCCATAGTGACCCTGTATTGGGTTTCCGAGGAGTCGCTGGTGAATTTTAACCACCAATATACCGCCACCAAAATCAACATTTCATAAATAGCTATTTTAAACTATAAAAAATCAGAATGGAAAATTTATCAGAATAAAAAACAATGCTTTAAATTGAATTCATTTAACTTTAAGAAAAACTCATTACAGTATTCTTGCTATATTGTTTCACTAAATATCGCTAAGAATTTGGTTGTAGATCAGCATTGATATTTAAGAGCCACTGTTCAAAAGGTTCTTAGTACAGTCCTAGGTGGTAACATTCTCACATACTGACATATATGTTGTTAGAAAGATTGTTGATAGTTGCAGTCAAGTTGATTCTCATAGTGATCCTATGAACAACAGAACAAAATATTGCCTTGTCCTGTGCCACCCTCACAATTCTTATGTTTGCACCCATTGCTGCTGCCATGGTATCAATCCATCACATTGAGGGTCTTCCTCTTTTTCACAGACCCTCTCCTTTTCCAAGCGTGATGTCTTTCTTCAGGAACTGGTCCCTCATGACAATATGTACAATGTATGAGAAATGGAGTCTTTCATCCTCGCTTCTAAGGAGCATCTGGCTACACTTCTACCAATACAGATTTATTTGTTTCTGGCACCCCATGGTACTTTAAATATTCTGCAACACTATCACTCAAATGCATCAATACTTCTGTGGTCTTGCTTATTGTCCAGCTTTCGCATGCATATGAGGAGGCAATTAAAAATACTATGGCTTGGGTCAGGCGCACCTTAGTCCTCACATTGATATCTTTGCTCTTGACCACTTTAAAGAGGCCTTATGCAGCAGATTTGACTAATGTAATGCAGGACCAGACTGCACGAAGGGGTTCTCCAGAGGCAGACAGGGAATGAAAGCGACGGGGGACTTGAGATGGTCAGTTAAAAGTTAGTTCATTCCCTACAGTACAGCTTTAAGTACAATCTTAGGCAGGAGGTATATCCAGGCACCACAACAAAGCTAAGGTTTGTTATTACTAGATAACAGTTAGGCACACATATTTTCTCCTCATAGATTACTCCCCTAGCCATCTGGTCAGTGTGTTTTGCTCCCATAATCTTTGGCAAGCAAGAACCTTGCGGTTCTCATCAAGGTGTTCCTTGGTTTGAGAACTGCCTCAGAGTGGGTTTCACACACATCCTGTTCTTCCTACAATGCAATACATCATTTGAATTCTTGGCTGCCGCTTCCATGAATGTTGATTGTGGATCCAAACAAAATTAAATCTTTGATAACTTCAATCTTTTCTTCATTTAACATGACGTTATTTATTGTTCCTGGTGTGGTGTTGTAGGATAAGTACTTGACCTCAAGGTTGGTTTAAACTGCAAGGTCAGCGGTTCAAACTCACCAGCCACTCATTGGAAACCCTATACAGGGTCATTATGAGTCAGACTTGAATACATTTAACAAAACAAAATATTTATTGGTCCAGTTGTGAGGATTTCTGTTTTCTTTATATTGAGGTAAAATCCATACTGAAGTTTATGGCCTTGGATCTTCATCAGTAAATATTTTAAGTTCTCTTGGCTTCTAGTGGAATCCTGATGTGGCACTGTAGAAGCACTAGGTGCTAATTGCAAAATTGGTGGTTCAAACCCACCAGCTGTTACTTGGAAACCCTATAAAGAGTTGCTATGAATCGGAACTGACTCAACAACACACAACAATCACTTCACTTTCAGCAAGCTGCAAGGTTGGATCATCTGCATATTGCAGGTTGTTAACAAGTCTTTCTCACATCCTGAAGCCATGCTCTTTATATAATCCAGCTTCTTAGATTATTTGTTCAACATACAGATTGAATGTGTACAACCCTGGAAGAATACAACCCTGGCACAAACCTTCCTTACTTTAAACCATTCAGTATCCCCTTGTTCTGTTTGAACCACTGTCTTTTGGTCTATGAACAGGTTCCTAATGAGCACAATTAAGTCTGTTCTGGAATACTCATTCTTTGCAATGTTATCCATAGTTTCATGATCCACACAGTTGAAAGCCTCTACATAGCCAATAAA
>NW_006408556.1:3663724-3665268 GCF_000296735.1 Chrysochloris asiatica
GCATTAACTCACAGCGCCACACCATAGAATCCTTCAATATTGCAAGTCGAGGTTTGAATTTATCATTGCTATTTCAGCTTGAGAAACACTGAGCATGTTTTCTCCTTTTGGTTTTCTAATTCCAGGTCTTTGCACATGTCATTATACCACCTGACTTTGTCTCAAGCAGCCCTCTGACATTTTCTGTTCAGCTCTCTTACTTCCTTATTTCTTCCACATATTAACATTGTATTTCCACATATTAAAATGCATTTTCACTCACTTGTGAAATTCACAAATGAATTTTTATAATATGTCCATAAAAAATTAATTTGGTTTGAAGATGTGGATGGGATATACATGAAACACAATTGGCCACGAGTTGAAAAATTTTGAAACTAGGTAATGGTAAAGGAAGGTTCATTGTACTTGTCTCTTTGCTTTTGTAAAAGTTTAAATTTTCCATAATAAAAATATTTTAAAATATTAAAAGGAAAAATAAAATTATAGAAAAGAAGTTACACTGAAAAATGCCTTTTTTTGTAGAAGACACATGATTTAGCAGTAAAGTCATTTGGTCTATAACTTTCAGAAAGAGAAATATCATATATAAGAAAGAAAAAAGGAACTATGACAGAATGTTAATAATGTGGGTGTTCAGTGTATTTTTTTTTTTGATTTTTCAATAAATTTGAAATATTTCAAAATAAAAAGTTGAGGAGAAAAAGTTATTGTAGAACTTAATACAGAAAGTCACTGAGTCCCTGCTTAAATAAACATAATGGAAAACTTAACCTTAAAAGGATGGATGAAGTTTCCTTTATTTTTCCAGCACCATTGAAATCTATGTTGTCATTGTTAAATGCCAATGAGTCGATTCCAACTCATAGCAACCATGTATAGGGTTTCTAAGGAATAGATTGTTGGTTTGAACTACTGACCTTACAGTTAGCAGTTCAGTGCTTATCCTACAATACCAAATCAGGACTTCTTGAAATCTTTGTTGTTGTTGTTAAGTGCTGTGGAGTTGGTTCCAATCCACAGTGACCCTATATAGGGTTTTTAAGGAGTGGTGAATGGGTTTGAACTGCCAACCTTGTGGTTAGCGGTCCAGTGCTTATACTATAGCCCCTATGCTACCAGAACTCATCAAGAAAATCTTCAATTCCAGGCAAAATGACAAAATGCAGACAAAGATGTAAATAGGTGCATTGTTAATTCACTAATTTTAAATGAGAACTGATAGAAAACCTTCAAAGGGAGATTGAGCAATAGCACTTTACTGATATTTTACCAAAGGACTGAGGGAAATACTATACACTGAGACATTTTCAAACTACAACATATCAAAGTTCCTAACCTACCTTGACAAGATTAACTTATCTCTCATTCAAAAGTACAACATTAAGGAGAACAAACAAGATGGTGGATTGGGTAGATGTGGAGTAAAAGGTCCATCAGCAACAACACAGAATACAGGACCAAGCAGCCTCAGGGGATGGTCCCAGAACTCTGAACCACATATAAAGGAATATTTAGAAGGTTGGAAGGCTTACGGATAGGGG
>NW_006408556.1:3668868-3672747 GCF_000296735.1 Chrysochloris asiatica
AAAAAAAAAAAAAATTAACATTAAGGAACTCCAGAACAGCACTCTAAAATTGAGAAAAGGGGAGAGCTCAAGGGGAAATTAGAAATAAAATGTAACAATGATAGTAAAAAAGGAACCCTGGTAGCTTAGTGGTTACCTGTGGGCTGCTAACTGGAAGGTCAACAGTACGAATCTACTAGCTGCTCCACAGGAAAAAGATGAGATTTCCTGCTCTGGTAAAAATTTGAAAGCTCAGAAACCCTATATAAAGTGACTGTGAGTCAAAACTGACTTGATGGCACATAACCACCACCACAATAAGAAATAAGAAAAATCTAGCTCTAATAACTAAGAAAGTTTCAAGAAGAAAAGGTAAAAAGTAACAATATCAAAGCAACCTAATACAATACAACCTAATTCATATTTAGGAAAAAAGGGGAATTTGGTTATTCATTTTATAAAGTTTTTTTTTAAAAAACTTATTCCCTTAAACAATCACTTTAAGAATTTAAATTGTATTCAGAAAACGTTGACAGGTTCCCTACTACTGAGTAAGCCAAATCAGTGTTCCAAAGTGCTTTCAGCTGATACTTTGGGGCCAGTCTGTTAACCAGCAGCGACCCCATGTGGTCACAGGAGACACAAATGTAATTCAATTTTGGCTTAGGTTGTCTGACGAGGGCAGATCTGCTGGTTAAAATCTCTGGATGTTTTTATAAAAGCACAGTGAAGTTTGACCTACCACAAAGCGCGGAGGAGACCTCTGCACTAATGAGAATGTTGTGAGTCCATTTAGACTAATGGCGACCCCATGTAGGCGGAGAAGAATCACTTCAAGTGTGTGACACAAACTTCATGCCTCAGATCGTCTGGAACCTTTTATATTTATCCCAGGTATCTACCGTTTCCCATCTACATTCAAACTTAAAGAATGTTGTTGTTAAATGCCATAGAGACGCTGTATGGGGTTTCGGAGAAGCAGCTGGTGGGTTTGAACCACTGACCTTGTGGTTAGCAGTCCAGTTCTTATCCTACAGTACCACACAGAATATGAAGGAGTTTCAAAAATTCCGTGGAAAATGGAATGAGAAGATAATAGTATTTTTCCACGAACTTTTTGGAGCCTATACAAACAAAGATGGCTTTGAACTGACTCAATTTGTCAATGCAAATAATCTTGATTCGGTGATTGTTTTTTCAAGGACCTAAACTCTTTGAAAGGAACTCTGATAGAGTAGTGGTTACGAATCGGGCTGCTAACCGCAAGGTCAGCAGTTCAAAAGTACGATGAGGCTATCTGCTCCCGTAAAGATGTGCAGCCTCGGAAACCCTGTACAGGGTACCCTCACTATAAGTCGGAACAGACTCCACCACACATAACAACAACAACAAACTCTTTGAAGACCTTCTGTCAAAGGGGGGGAGGGGTGGGGCCTGTATGTAGAGATTGGGGTGGAAGGAGATAAAGAGGTAAAGATAAGGAGAGACAGAATGAACAGAGAAAACAGTGGGGCTGCAAGGGTCTGGGGTTCCGTTAAAGGTGCTGAAGCCCTGACAGCAGGACACACACTAAGCAGCCCCCGAGGGGGGTGACAGGGAAAGGCTGGTGGGACCTACGGGGAGGGTGTTCCTCCGGTCTGCTCCCGTCTTCCTGGGTTTGTCCTGCTGTTTCAGGTTTACAGGGCCCGCTTTTAACATCGCCGAGGTCCTTCTGGAGCACATTTTCCTCAACGTCCAGCATCTTTGCTGATGGTATCTGGGTCGAGAAGAGGCGCTCTACTGGCATCAGGGCAGGGGGCTCTCCAAGCGCCAACTGGGACCCTGGGGACGGGTCACAGCTGGACCTACTCTGCAATCGCAGTGGCGGCCGCGCGCGCGCGCGCGAGGCCCCCAGGCCTGGGCCGTACCATCGCAGCCAGGCGGCAGGAGGCAGAAGGCTGAGTAGGACCGGAAGGCAGCGCGGAGGCAACCGGGCCAACTATGCGCGCACCCCTGCTTGCGACTCCAGGCGCGCTCTGTGGGACAGTCCAAGTTTTGAAAGCAAACCGCTGTAGGTCTCTCGGGGCTCGGAGGACCACGTGCCGGGTGCCGCAGGACGTGTGCCGGGGCGTGGCCGAATTGGCTGGAAGCAGCGCTCTGGAGCCTCAGTCGCAGGCACGAAGCCTCCCAGGCCTCAGGTGACAGTGTCACTGTGATCTGTCCCTCTGTTATCTCCTGCTTACCACAATAAAGAACATCTGGAACTGCTTAGAAAGGGAAAAGAGCCCCCCTTTTTTTCTCTCTCTCTTCAGACTGATAGCGGTACAGGAGAAACAGAACTATAAATATTAGTAAGTGCCATCTTATCGGTCAACTACTAGCAACCCTGTATAGGATTTCCCATGTAGCTCTAGTAGCATAGTGGTTACGAATCGGGGTGCTAACCTCAAGGTCTACAGTTTGAAACTACCAGCTGCCCCACTGGAGAAAAATGAGGCTTTCTGCTCCTGTAAAAATTTGCAGCCTCGAAACACTGAGTCGGAACCGACACCACGGTACTTAACAACAAATAGGGTTTCCAAGGAGCGACTGGTAGGTTTAAAGCGCTGACCATGCAGTTAGCAGACCAGTGCTTATCCTACAGTGCCACACCAGAACCACACCTTTGTTGTTGTGTTGTTGTTAAGTGCTACTGAGTCAGTTCTATAGGGTTTCCGAGGAGCATCTGGTGAGCTTGAACTGATTACCTTGCGGTTCAAACTGATTTTGCAGTCCAGTGTATTAATCCACAGTGCCACACCAGATCCCTGAACCACACCTAGATGGGTCTTTTCTTTAGCACAGCCTCAACACACTATGAAAAGATGGACAAAAGGCCTGCTCTCCCATTTTAAAGATGTGCCACTGACCAGTCCAATTCGTGGGCTGGTCAGTGGAGCTGTGGGGGCTGGAAGCCAGTCTAGGCTCCCAGAGGATTCCTGGCCCTTATGCTTCTTGGTTCCAGGCCACTGGCCTTTCTTGAGTCATGGTTTGCTGTGCTTTCTCTTGAATAATGTAAGTATTTGGAGTACCTTCTCCCAGTTCTTACACCTTTGGGGGTGAAATGAAAAGAAAGACAGTTTCCACTTCACATTCTTCTATCCTTCTTTTTTTAAAACTGATTTGATTACTTACCACAAAGAATTATTTAAGAAAGGACAAAAGTATTACCTGTAAGAATCTCCCACCTTCACCAAGTTCTTACCATAATCTTTGCCATGTTATTGTAGGGTGGAAATGTGGCTTGCACAACCCATACGTTTTGAAGGGAAAAATTATGAAAAGATCCAAGAACATTTCTGCTTAATGAAGATCCACTCCAGACAGGTACAAGGGGGAATAGCCCAGTAAACGTACTGTTTAGGAATTCTGTGTATATGTAAGAAGCTTGGAAGTCATCTATCCCTCCTGTCCTCACAACAAGAAAATAGGAAAAAATCCAAAAACTCTTCTTAGATCCATCAGATAACTGAGTTCACAGAGCAAACCACTGGCCCCAAAGTCAAAGGGACAAATAAATCATTGAGAATCACTGCTTACTGGGAACAGAAGCAACAGCCCCTGCTACTACTGCTGCTGTTGAAACCAGCATTAGATTGTTGTTACAGGACCCACAGCAACACTGTGTGGGGTTTCTGTGGCTGTAAACCTTTGTGGGAGCAGAAAATTTCATATTTCTCCTGTTATGAATGCTAAAAATAGAATTGACTAGTTGTTGGAGACTGGACATGATCTAGTTTGATTAAAACAGGAGGTCCACACCTTCATGAATATCACCTCCAGGAGCCCTGCCAGTTTTCATTGCAAAACTATGAGGAAAATCCCTGTCTTAGGGTGGGTTTCTAGAGTAGCAATACCATATCTATATCTATCTCTCTATCT
>NW_006408556.1:3673388-3674413 GCF_000296735.1 Chrysochloris asiatica
GGCGGTTCAAACTCACCAGCTGCTCCTTGGAAACCCTTGTACAGGGTTGCTATGGGTCGGAATTGACTCAACAGCACTCAACAACAACAACAATAGTAACCATGAAGTGGTATGGTGTTATTTGAAAGTGAATTTATATGATTGTTGTTTTTAAGTGCCGTCGAGTCAGTTCTGACCCATAGCGACCCTGTATAGGGTTTCTGAGGAGCGGCTAGTGAACTTGAAGCACCAAACTTGTGGTTCAAACTGACTTTGCAGTCCAGTGCATTAACCCACAATGGCACACCAGGTAAATATACTCTTTGGGGAGGTTCTGGTGTGGTGCTATAGGATAAGCACTAGACTGCTAACCTCAAGGTTGGTGGTTCAAACCCACCAGCAGCTCCTCAGAAACCCTATATAGTGTTGCTATGAGTCAAAACTGACTTGATAACACTTAACGAAAACAAGTTACTCTTTAGCCCAAAAGTATCTCAAGCCGAACCTGCCCCTTTTTCCTCCTTACCCTCTCCCTGTGAAGCGGGAGAACTAGAAGTTGGATGATAATTTCAGTAAAGAATTTGATGAAAATATAATTCTTCATTACTATTTGGTTGGTTGCTATGTGCTGTGAAGTTAGTTCCAACTCATAGCGACCCTGTACAGGGTTTCCAAGGCTGTAAATCTTTATGGGTGCAGAAAGCCTCGTCTTTCTCCCCCAGAACAGCTGGTAGTTTTGACCTGCTGACCATGAGATTAGCAGCCTGATTCATAAACACTACGCTACCAGAGCTCATTTTCATTTTCGCATGCATATGAGGCAAATGAAAATACCTTGGCTTGGGTCAGGCTCACCTTAGTCCTCAAACTGACATCTTTGCTTTTGAACAGTTTAATGATCATATGCAGCAGATTTGCCTAATGCAAACATGCCATTTGATTTTTTTACTGCTGCTGCCATGAATGTTGATTGTGGATCCAAGAAAATGAAGTCTTTGACAACTTCAATCTTTTCTCCATCTGCTCCTGTAAAGATTTATAGCCTC
>NW_006408556.1:3676157-3678602 GCF_000296735.1 Chrysochloris asiatica
GGGAGATATTTAGGCTGAACCATTGATTTCTTTTCAAAAGAGAAAGTCCAGAATTCTGTTTGGGCATTTTCATTTCTGGGCGAAAGTTTCCAGAATGACACCAGTGTGTTTTCCCCACCAAATTGGCACTGTCAAAACATTCTTCCTGTTGACACCTAAAATTCCTCAGCAGTTCATTCATACATATCACACATCTTCTTTAAGTGTACTAGTAATCTCTAAATTTTCTGGGATGGGTAGTGGGAAGAAATAGCAGTGTGGGAGTATTTGGGGTGGGGGAGCTGGAAGCCAGAAGATGAGGAATGGATGAGGGTATGAAGAAAGACAAAATTACATTTGCTCTGAGTCCACCGTGGTGCAGATTTCATTATGTTTATCATTAACAGTTATCAGAACCAGCTGGTCCAAAGTTAGAAGGCTGAAGGGAGAGGAAACATGATGTGAGATATGCTCTCCTTCCCTTTGGGGTCTTAGTTAATAATAACTGATTTTTGCTTAATGATTTACAAAATGCTTTCACACTCTAATTCCATATGCTCTGCACACAATTCTACCTGTGCAGCAGTCAAAGCAGGTGCATACTGGATCATTTACTACATGAGCAAACGGGATCTGAGAGATTTCAGGGGGTTACCAAAAGTCACGCGGCAAGTAAAATCTTGATTTTTAGTCATTTATGAGGGGGCTTCAAAGAGTTTGCGGAAAAATTCCATTATCTTTCAATTCCATTTTTCCATGAACTGTTTGAAGCCCACTCGTATTTTTTCTTTTTGTTTTTACTCTACTCTGTGATTCTGGCTGATAAGTTGTAAAGACTAGAAAATACAACTGATATATAATGGCATAGTTACTAGCAGAGCTGAGGTTCAAACAAGAAGTACTACAGGAGGTGAGAGAGAGAGAGAACTTTCAAGTGTTTAGATTAACCTTTAGTCAGAGATCTAAGCGAGATTGTGCAGCTGACTTGGGTTTTTGGAAACTGGGCTCTGGTTCAGCCTGGCTCCTCCAAAACCTCAGAACCATCTCTAAACTCGCTTAGTGAGTACAATTGAGCTGGAATTTCCCACATATGTTCATTATTTAGCAGGATCACACTCTCATGGGGAATTTAATACCTTTACCCTGGTGTGGCTCTATGGGATAAAGCACTGGACTGCAAGGCCAGTTTGAACCACAAGGTCAGTGGTTCAAATTCACCAGCCACTCCTTAGAAATCCTATACAAAGTCACAGTGAGTCAAAACTGACTCTATGGCACTTAACAACAACAAATCTATTAAAATGTACCTACCTCAAAAGACCATAACCATATGCTGATGAGTTGGCCCTGACTCACAGCAACACCATGTGTTCAGAACTCAACTGTGCTCCATAGAACGTTCAGTGACTAACATTTCTGAAGCAGATAGCCAATGGACTCTTACTTAGTGTGGTGCTGGAGGATAAGCACTGGACTACTAATCACAGGTGGGTGGTTCAAACCCACCAGCTACTCTTCAGAAAACCTATATAGATTCAGTTTGAGTCAGAACTGACTCAAAGGCACTTACAACAACAACAACTACTGGGTGAACTCCAACCTCTGGTCCTCTGGTTAAATGCTATGGAGTAGTCGAATACATTAATTGTTTGCACCACTCAGAGACTGACAAAAGACCCAGAAGGCAAGTATTTCTCTTTTTTATTTTATTTTAGTAACTTTTTATTGTAAATTAGGTGGAGGTTTACAGAGCAGATCAGTTTTTCATTGAACAATCCATATGCATTTTGTTTCATGTCATTGATTATGATCCCCACAAAGTAACATCACTTATTCCATGTCCTCCCTGTGTTTCTGTTTCCATTCCTCCTACTCTCCTAACCCTTGTGAACTTTGCCTTTGGGTAAATGCTGCCATTTTTATTTCAAATAGTTGATTATTCTAAGGTGTGCATACCTTACAAGTGTTATTGTTCAGTCCCCTTATTAAAGACCCGTCTATTGTTTGGCTGAAAATTGAGCCACTGTAGTGAGTTCATTTCCAGACCTGAAAAATAACTAAGGATCGTAGTCTTGGTGATTCCATCAGCCTCTATCTCACCAGTAAGCATGGTCTAGTTTATGATTTTGAGTTTTGTTTAGTAATTTTCTCCCACTCTATATCCAGGACCTTCCAATGCCCTTTCAGAGCAGTTGGTAGTGGTAGCCGGGCCCCATCTAGTTCTTCTGATCTCATGGTTGTAGAGACCAATGGTTCCATTGTTTCCATGCATATTTGATTTTCATCACTCTTCTTTCCTCCAGAAAGAGAGAGACCAATAGTTGTACTTAAGATGGCTGCTCACAACCCTAGTTGCTACTCACCATTGTTTTCATAGACCATTTTAAGGGCAAGTTTTTCTTAAACTGCCTAAGGACAGAAGTAAAATCCTTATTTCATTTCACATTTTAAATATACTCATAGCTG
>NW_006408556.1:3679972-3689025 GCF_000296735.1 Chrysochloris asiatica
TTTCAAGTGGAAATTTCCCACCTCAGAAGATTCTGGATGGGGCTTAGGATTCCACCTATGGTCTTATGCAATGCAGAGGCTCTGCAGGAAGCCTCCTTCACTGGTCAAGTTGTAGCCCCATTTTAGGCATTCCAGTCAGTTATAGGCAGAAGATGGACTTACAAGCTTTCTATGGTGATATTTCTGGCTATTCCTATCTCTTTCCCTCAAGTGTCTATTTTATAATGGTGTACAAGGGAAACCAAGATTCAAAAGACATCCAAGCATCTTAACATTATTTTCCCTCTTTTACCCATTCCAACCACGCTTAGGCTCTAATCTTCATGGAATCAGACTGCCACATCTTTTTCTCTAGGAGCAGCTAGTGAGTTAGAACTGCCTACCTTTTGGTTAGCAACCAGCAGCTAACCACTGTGCCACCAGGGCCTCTTATCCTGTGTACACTGTCTACATAGAAAGCCAGTCATACCCACAAAGACATTCTGAAAGGGAGGTGAATAAAGACAAAGATAATAGGAGAAATATACCCAGTGACTATAAGAATTTAAGAGGAATCATGGATTTTGATCCAGATTCCTGGTGTAGCACTGTGGATTAATGCTCTGGACTACAAAGTTGGTTTAAATGGCAAGGTTGGCGGTTCAAGCTTACCTGTTGCTCCTTGGAAAGCCTATTCAAGGTTGCTATGGGTCAGAACTGATTTGACGGCACTAAACAAGTCAAAACAAAGCAAAACAAAACAAAAATGCAAAAACACCTGATTTTACAAAGGAGATCTTAAGCTCAGTGAGGTTAAATGACTTGGATAAGTTCACCACCAGTTTATGGAAAATTTAGGACTAGAACCCATATTGTTTATTCCTCAATCGGTAGAGTTAGGCAAGAGTAAAAGCTAATGCTGTAAATAAATATTTACATTTCCTAAAGAAAAATGTAAATGATGAGCCACAGAATGGAAAAAGGAAGAGATGAAGTTAAATAGAAGCCAAGACTGCAAGTATAGTAGAGTGGAAGATAAACAGTCAGCTGAAGTGGTAGGGACACATAAATACAGGGTGGGACATTTAAATGGAACCATTCAGAGTCATGTAAACTGGAACTGACTTCATTACAGCTTCCCTTATGGTACAGAACCACACATCAAAACTGTTTGCTTTAGTTTTGTGACAAATACATTTTCCTCACAGAAAGCAAAAGAAGTATGAGAAGGATTGAAGTAATCTGGAGGCATCCTAGATGTGGTCCTTTGAAGCTCAAAGTGAAGTGTGGTGAGTGGGGCAACCATTACAGATCTTTGGGAAAGAAAACGCAAAGGAAGGGACAAAGAAGATTCTGGCAGCTGTGTTACTGCCTTACCTCACCAGCTAGGTCTCAATGCACCAGCAACACTTAACAGGCCCAGCTCCTTTCTACCTCAGGGCCTTTGCATACACTGCTGCTTCCATCTAGGATGCTTCTCCTTCCTCTAACCCCTTTTACCTCTCTGATAACCTCTCATCCTTCAGGTCTCGCTTACAAGGTTTAACCTCCTCAAAGAACCTTCTACAGTCTCGAATCAAAAGAAGAGTGCCTGCCCTCTCTTAACTCCTTATACCTTTCCTCCATAGCCCTTACTATAGTTTGTAAGTGTCTTTTACTGGGAATCTGTCTCCCATGAAATTGTAAGCTTTCCAAGAGCAAGAATTGTTTTATTCACTACTGCACCTGGAACATGGTAGATGCTCAGTCAGGAACCGAAACGAAGGAATTGGCATTGGCAGGAGAGACAGCAGTGTTGGAGGAGTAATAGAATGGACCTCTCCCCCCACAACACTCATATTCAAGAAGTCAAGCAAAGCATGTTTCTCTCTGTTCTTAGCTTCCTGCTGTTGTTATTAAGTGCCATCAAGTTAGTTCTAAAGCATAGTGACATTGTATAGGATTCCCAAGGAGTGGTTGATTAGTTTGAACTGCTGACCTTGTGGTTAGCAATGTGGCACTTATCCTACAGCACCACACCAAGACTCCTTAACTTCCTGCAAGAGTCTTTTAAAACAGCAAAGACAAAGTTGGAGAGTGAGGTGAGAATGTTTAGGGTCCTGTGAACCCCCTTGAACCCAAAAGGAGGCAGCAGGGGGCAGTGGCACCTCGGGAGTGACTCAAAGGAGTAGGCAGTATGCTCCTGGGGGGGAGGGAGGTGAGGCGTGCTTTCTTGCAGCTTGCCCTGGCTTGCTCTCTCTCTCTCCAGAGTAACCCAGGGTCAGCAGCAGCCCAAAGCCACAAAAGCTGACTTTAAAAGTCCTCCTAAGAGCTGCATCTTTCGAGTCCCCAAAACAATCACTCCTTGTGCCCCAGGACACGGCGTGAGTTACACACTTAAAGCAGTTTCCACAGAACCACATTCAGTTGGTTTTAAACTCTGGGGAAAGCTGGCAGCCTCTTTGTGGGTTTTTAAAAAACTAGTTAGAGGGACAATTAAACCTTTATGGGCCCCAGAATGAACCTATGCAGACATAAATAAGGATCATTCTTCATCACCAGAGAATCTACTTTCTGGCAACAGATATATTTTCCTGCCATTGCAGGGCAGAGTAGGCCCATGTCTGAGTGCCTTTCTGATAAGGGCAGGTGGTGGGAATGGGCAGAAGAGTTAGAACTTTGACCCAAAGTTTGGCACCCGCCCTTTCTCAAAATGGGCACATGGAAGGCCATGGGCTTAGCTGGTCTTAAATAAATCACATAAACTCCCAAAGCCTTCCCAGAAAGCCGCCAGGATGTTAGGCCAAGAAAACTCATCTTGCTCCCTCCTTGTGTTACTTTGGGCTAAAACAGTCCATTTGTCAAAGAGTTCTGACTTCTTTATTCCCATTCTTACAACATAATACAATGCCTTCATACATTTACAGTGTCCTTGAATGGTCGGACTTTTTTTTTTTTTTAATCCAATAATATCATTAAATGTATTAGGGGACTCTCTTCTTAAGGAACCTTTGAGTAAATGCTTTTGTTAAATGAATCAGCCTTTTGTAAGGCAATTCATTAGCCACCAATTTGTTTTCTAAATCTGAGATTTCACATAGGAGATGTCTTGAAACCAGGGCCCAACTTTAGATGGTGGCCTGTGCATTTTCTTTTTTTCTTCCTGTCTTCCTGAAAGAACATTATTGGGTTGGATGCAGGAATCCCAAACACAAGAAATAAATTAGCTTCCATTATTCATGTCATCCATAACTCTCTAGCACCGACCAACCTAAAGCAATGTGCAGTAATCTTCTGACAAAGAGTCTAGCAGCGTAGAATTGAGGGCTAGGCTATTTGAAGTCAGGCTCCAAAGAAACACAGAGAACAGTTTTAATTTTCCTTTGGGGCATTTTTACTTCATGTGGTGTGGAGGGAGAATAGGGGGAGTTGTGGCCATCCTCTTTCCGCCTTGTACCCTCTCCCCAGTGCTGCCGCTCCCCCACCCACTTCCCTCCACTCCTCCAGCAGCGTCTATGAGATGAAGTCTGCCATCCTGAACGGTTTAAACTTGCAGAGGGCCTGCAGCCCCCAGAGGAACAAAGGGAGGTCACAGGGGCTGAGTCTCTGTTACAGGCTCAGGAATGGCAGGAATTTTCTGACTTCAATAGTCTGAGAAAGATGGCTGCTCTGGTGTCTGAAGCCTACACGCGTCTGCCTGTGCAGTTGTACACCTGCGATAGGTCTAACTCTTGACACTCCCCTTCCTCAGACTACAGAAGCCATGGAAATGCAGGAAGAAACAAGGAGGCTTCCCCTGGGCACCCTAAAAATCCATGCTGTAGAATTTCTCATGCTGAATGCTGTGACTGACCATCAGAGAAAACACTGCTGTATCAAGGAGCCCTAATGGTGCAATGGTTAAACGCTGGGCTGTTAACCAAAAGGTTGGTGGTTCAAATCCATAATTCCATAAAGATTACAGCTAAGAAAGCCCTGTGGGAAAGTTCTACTTTGTCACATGGAATTGCTAGGACCAACAATAACATATCAACCAACAATAACATATCACCCTTGCAAGAATTTATATCTCTTGTACACATTTGTGACCAACAGGGGCACATTCAGAATGACTCATATCCTTCAGGTGGACTTCACTTGCATGCTTGGAAACTCTCAAAGGAACTCATTCCCTTCCCCCACATCTCAGGATGCCGAGAGACTTAGCTGATTTTTAGGTGTTTTGAGAACCACTTGGTCTCCCAGCCCCACCCCCAGCCTCTCCAGCTAGAGATTGTGAGGACAACTACAACGAAGTGATTCAGTGGTGCAGGGAGATAGCACTGTCAGGGCAGTAGCAAAGTCACCTCAAAAAGAGGCTTGTATTCCCAGCTGGTGCCCTGAGGTAAGTCATTTAACTGCATTAAACTTATTTTCTTCAACTGGATAGAAATGTCCTTCCAACTCAGGATTTATGTGGGGGTGGGAGGTGATGTTGTTAAGTGCTGTCAAGTTGGTTCCGACTCATATCAACCCTGGATAGGGTTTCGGAGGAGCTATTGGTGAGTTTGAGCTGCTGACCTTGCGGTTCAAATTGACCTTGCAGTCCAGCACATTGATTCCAGGACTCCTGGAATTCTTGAAACTGGGAACAAAGTCCTTGTTTCCCATAGGAACTGGTATCCATGGGAAGAATGGATGCAGAGAGAGGAGTGAATATTTTTGGATCCATTTTAGGACAGGTTGAGAGTGAAATTTTGGTTGGATGTCTTTGAGGAGAGGGTCACTATCACAGTGACTCCATACACAACTATACAAAATGCTGCCCAGACCTGCACCATTCCCATGATGGGTTGCTGACCAGACTATTGCGTTTTCATTGGTTGCTTTTCAGAATAGATGAGCAGGCCTTTCTTCCTCATTGGTCTTAGTCTGAAAACTCTGCTGAAACCTGTTCAGTATCATAGCAACATGTAAGCCTCCGCTGACAGACCAGTGGTAACTTGAAGCACATTGCCCAGGAATCCAAGCATGGAAGATAATTTTACCAGTGAACTGCTACTGTCACTTTCGAGGATGGAGGCAGCTGGAGTTAGGAAAGAAATTGGGACTAACAGCTAACAATTGAATCAGACATTGTTGTTGTTTAGTGCCATCGAGTCAGCTCCAACCCATAGCAACGCTGTGTAGTGTTTCTGAGGAGGGGCTGGTGAGCTTGAATTGCCAACCTTGAGGTTCAAACCAACTTTGCAGTCCAGTGCATTAACCCGCAGCGCCACACCAGGCACACTGGTTTATAATAACTCCAGGCAGCACATACCTTAAGTGCTTACCAGTGCCAGGCCTCTCAGGAAACCCTATACATAGATGTTCTTTGCTCATTCTCACAGCTCTGTAACAAAGGTATTGTTTTTACACTCACTTTACAGTTGAGGCAGAGCCTTCTGCCCGAGACAATACAATAAATAAGTGGCAGGGCAAGAATTATAGCCCAAGGAGTCTGTCTACAGAGCCCTGACCATTTTTTGTGTGGTGCTATAGGATAAGCACTGGACTGCTAACTAAAGTTGGTGGTCCAAACCCACCAGTCGTTCCTTGGAAACCTTATACAGGGTCACTGTGAGTCGGAACTGGCTGGATAGCATTTTAACAACAGCACTGTGAATTGAGTGGTTTACAGAACAGATCATCAGTTTTACATTCTTCATGTTCAATAATTGCAATCCCTTGGTTAAGGTTTTGTGTAACATCACCTATTCCACTTCCTCCCTGTGTATCTCATTTCCATTCCTCCTCCCTTCCTAACCCTCCTAAATTTCAACCTTAGGTAAATGCTGCCCTTTTGATCTTGAATGGCTGACTATTCTATGGTGTATGTTTCACTAGTGTTGTTGTCCCCCCTATATACCTATCTATTGCTTGCCTGAAAATTGAGCCAGTGGGGTGAGTTCTGTTCTAGACCTGAAGAGTGACCAAGGGCTATAGTTTTGGGGTTCCACCAGTCTCCATTTGACCAGTAAACATGGTCTTTTTTTATGATTTTGCATTTTGTTCCATTCTATCCCGGAACTTCTAATGTGATCCCGTTCAGAACAGTTGGTTGTGGTAGCCAGGCACCATCTAGTTCTTCAGGCCTCAGGGTTGTGGAAACTGATGTTCATGTGGTTTCCAAGTGCTTTCAATTGCATCCCTTTTTTCCCCTCCAGACAGGGAGAGGCCAATAGGTGAACCTTAGATGGCTGCTCATGAATTTTTAAGATCCCAGTAACTACTCACCAAAGGAGAACATAGAACTCTGTCTCTGTAGATTATGTTATGTCAATTGGCTATGGTGTCCCGGAGACTATGGTCCTGATTCCCCAGGCCTACCAACTCATTCCCTCAAGGTGTTTGGTAATCTCTAAAAAGTTTTCATAATTTTTCTGTCTGTATGCTCTACCGTGGAGTCCTGGTGTGGTGCTGTGGGTTAATGTACCATACTGCAAAGCTGTTTGAACTGCAAGGTTGGCAGTTCAAGCTCAACAGCTACTCCTTGGAAACCCCAGACAGTGTCGCTATGGGTTGGAATCAACTTGATGGCACTTAACAACAACAACAACAATGCTCTACCACATTCATTCATGGATACCTTTGTCACAAAGGTAAATACCATTGTACAAATATCCTCTGTCAAACCTTTATGTATTTGTGGGTATAGTCCCTCTCTTTCTCCCACACCCATTCAGCCTGTGTATCTACCCATAGATCATTGTTATTGCAGGTTTGTGTATATAGAAGTATTTACCTCTGATCCCTTTAATGCTCACCATCCTCCCATGTCTTCTCCTGCCTTCATTATTCTTCTGTCTAACTCTCTCTTTTTGTATATTGCCTTCCCCATCACCCTCTGGAGTCCTGGTATAGTGCTGTAAGATAAACAATGGGCTGCTAACCACAAGATCGGTGGTTCAAACTCACCATTAGCTTCTTGGAAACCTTATGCAGGGTCGCTCTAAGTCAGAATCGATTCAACAGCACTTAACAACATCCCTTAGTGAATTATTTCCCCTTCCCTCCCAACCATGGTAATCATCAAAAAATGTTTCTTTTAGTATGAAAACCTTTCTTGACTTTTTACAATAGTGGTCTCATACAGCATTTGTCCTTTTGTGATTGACTAATTTCATTCAGCATGATGTTCTCCAGGTTCATCCATGTTTTGAGGTGTTACATAGATTCATGGTTATTCTTCAACATTGTGTTTTGTTGCATTGTGTATATGTACCAAAGTTTGTTTATCCATTCTTCCACTGATGGACTGTGATAGTTAAGGTTTTGTGTCAACTTTTCTGGGCCAGGATTCTTAGTGTTTTGGTAGTTAAAACATAGTAATCCCTCATAATGAGATCTGCTATGAGCAGTCAATCAATGGAAATGTAACCTGCTTTTCACTGGATCCTGCATCTGGCTTATTATCTGACCTTGGGTTCTTTGGATTTGAGTGAGTGGCCTGCCCTATTGTTTGCTGATCCTAGGAGACACTATAGCCTCCCATATTACCTACATGACCTGCCTCCCTGCCATCTGACCTGCTGATCTGGGGTTCATCAGCTCCTGCAGCCTACCATCTGAGCCACAAACCTAGAACTTGCCCACCTCTACAACTGTGTGAGCTATTTCTTTGATAGAAACCTCTTTCTCTCTATGTATATATATATATTGACTCTATGTATGTATGTATGTATGTATCTGTCTATCTATATAGAAATATATATCTACCACTCATCTGTCAGTTTGTCATACTGTGTTGGCTTGTGAGTTGCTGTGATTCTGAAAGCTATGCCACCAGTATTTTAAATACGAGCAGGGTCACCCATGGTGGACAGCTTTCAAATGAGCTTCCAGATGAAGACAGACTAGGAAGAAAGAGTGATGAACTACTTCTGAATCTTCAGTCACTGAAAACCTTATAAAGAGCAGAGAAACACTGTTAGATATAGTACCGGAAAATGAGACCCTCAGGTTGGAAGGCACTCAAAATGCGACTGGGGAAGAACTGCCTTCTCAAAGTAGAGCTGACCATGATGACATGAATGGAGTAAAGCCTTGTGGGAGAAAAGCCCGTGGGGCCTTCATTTGTTGATGGGGCACAACTCAAAATGAAGAGAAACAGCTTTAAACATCCATTGAAAATCGGAACATGGAATGTACAAAGTATGAATCTGGGAAAATTGGAAGTTGTCAAAAATGAAATGGATATAAGGGTGCCCAATTATTAGCACCCTCATTGACCTGAAATATTATTCTGGTACAAACTAAAGTTTTAAACAATGTTTAAATAATTCAAATTTATATTATAAAAATATTTGCATTTGATTCTAATTGTTGTTAAGTGCTGTCTAGTTGGTTCTGACTCATAAATACCTTGTGTAGGGTTTCCAAGGAGCAGCTGGTGGGTTTGAACCGCTGAACTTGCAGTCAGTAGTCCTCAAGTGCCACTCTAGGACTCTAGTTAGAGCATATTATTAATTAAATTACCAACTCTCTGGTTTCTTTCTGTATTTTTTTTTTTTTTTAAGACTTACTTATTTAAGTCATGTGAAAATTCTTTGGTATAAAAACTTTTTTCCCTCCCAAAGAGTTAACCAAATACCTTTTACTATATACTGTACTCTTTCCCTAAGTGTGAATGCCATTAGTATCATACAATTAATATACATTTTTAATGGGGTTTATTTGTGTAACACTTTAATTATTGAAATTAATAATTGTAAACTAACTAGTAAATACCTAATGGTTGATAATCCCCCTGGGAGGGAAGAGGCTATTCTTTTTAAGAAATAAAAGTTTTCTCTTGTGATTCTAAAAAAAATTAAATAAAATGGAGACTTCCGGAAAAAGATGGCAGATTGGGTGGAAGTGCAGTGATGAGCTCTGCCAGGAACAACACAGAATACAGGACCAAGAAGGCTCAGGGGATGGTCCCAGAACTCTGAACTACATATAAAGGAATATTTAGAAGGTTGGAAGACTTACAGCTGGGGAGTTTGTGGCAGAAGCAAGAAATCCATTGCTTCCTGGTTCGGGATGCTCAGCTGCTCCAGGAGCTGCCATTTTGTGTGGGGCCAAGCGGGGAA
>NW_006408556.1:3704760-3740803 GCF_000296735.1 Chrysochloris asiatica
GTTGGAGGAGAATATTGAAAGTGCCATGGGCTGCCAAAAGAACCAATAGATCTGTTTTAGAAGAAGTGCAGCCAGAGTGCTCCTTGGAGGCCAAGATGCACAAACTTCGTCTCTCATACTTCAGACATATTCTCAGGAGGGACCAGTCACTGGAGAAGGATATCATATTTGGTAACGTGGAGGGTCATAGAAAAAGAGGAAGACCCCCAATGAGATGGATTGGCCAAGTGGCAGCATAGATGGACTCAAGCGTAGCAACAGTAGTGATGCTCAGTCAGGATTGGGCAGTGTTTCATTCTGCTGTGCATAAATTGTAGGCGTTTGAACATCTTTTCATTTGATTATTTGTCATCTAGATGTCTTCTTTGGTGACTTTCCAATTTAAATTTTTTGCTAATTTTTAAATTGACTTGTTATTTTTTTTTAACCAAATTATAAGGGCTCTTTGTATGTTCTGTATAAGTCCTTTACTAGTTATATGGTTGCAAAGATTTTTCTTCTGGTCTATTACTGTTCATCCTTCTAACAGTATCTTTTGATGAGCAGAAGTTTTACATTTTAATTAAGTCCAATGGATCATATTTTAATGTATGGATCATGTTTTTAGTGTTGTATCTAAAAAATATCTGTTTAAACCAAGTCCCAGAGATTTCCATCCATGTTTTCTTCTAGAAGTTCTGTGGTTTCAGGTTTTACATTTATATCTATAATCCATTTTGACTCAATTTTTTGTATCTGGTAAGCATTTTGTTTCAAAGAAGACCAGGTGGTACAGTGCCTAAAGTTCTTGACTGCTAACTGAAAAGTGGGCAGTTCAAACCCACCAGCCCTTCCCTGGGAGAAAGATGTAGCAGTCTGCTTCGGTAGAGAGAACAGCCTTGGGAACCTTATGGAGCAGTTCTACTGTGAGTCAGAATCAACTCTATAGCAGTGGTTTACAAACGTATGTTTCAGGAAGATGACGGCCAAGACAGATGCACTACATGGATCCTCTACAACAAAGATCCGAGAGACCAAATAAAACAGACACAGATGAAAAAATCTGGTACCCTGAACTTCAGAAGATAGATTAGAGGAATGGGTGGAGTGCCTGCTGGGAGGGGAAGCTGAGCAGGGACAGGAAGAGAGGAAGATTAACTGGTCAACGGCTGGCCAGATGAGGAAGTCCTGGGCACAACAGATTTGCACAACTGACAGGGAAAGATGCAATTTTTTTTCTTTTACCCCAATTCTCCCCTAGTGATCAGAGGTGTGACCAGCTCCCATCCTCATCTACCCCCAGCACAGACCCTACTCTCCAGGAGTTCAGAGACATGTAGTTGGGAGCCACATGAGTGTGAGTTGGGGACCTCCTGCACCTCTTTGGTGCCATTTTGGTGCCTGGATTCAGGTAGTGGAGAATTCAGACCTACAAAACCAGCAGGGCCACCAGACCAGCATTTAACCACCCTGCCCCCAGCTTCCCTGTGGCCCTAACAGACATTGAAACCAGCTGCATTGCATCAAGGGCCCTCATAAACTACTTCCAGATTGAGTGCCCTGAACATAGATAACACTGAGGCCAATAGGAACCACATCTAGGGCCAGGAACTCTGCTGTCACATTCCTTCCACAACCACCTTGTGAACTCCTTGAATTGCAGGAGTCCCCCAGGGATTTCTCCCTTCTGGGTCCAAGAACTGCACTGTTTGCTTTTACAAATATGACAACCCCACAATGTCTCAGAAACAACAATTTTAGTTCACAAGAAGAAACAAGAGAGAATGGCTCAAACAAAGACCAAGGTACAGAAACAGAAGACATTTGTGAGGGGGAAAAAATAATAGAACTAACTGAAAAATAATCTAAAATATCTGTACCTTCAACAGATTGACAGTAAGACTGAGGAAAGCAAGGAGAATACAGAAAAACTTTAGACAAATTCAGAAAAACTCTATAACAACAAATAGGCAAATGCAAATTTTGAAACAATACAAAACCTGAAATTAGAAATCTAGAAGGTTAATACTAAGATTTCAGAAATGGACAATACACTGAAAAGGCAAAGCAATGGAAGCACTAATTAGTAAACTTGAAGAAAAATCTCTCAATACTAGTGTGCTAAAAGAACAATCAGCAAAAAACATGGGGAAAAAAAAAAAAAAGAACTTAAGAGTTATGTGAGACACCATGAAGAGGAACAACTTACAGGTGATTGGAATTCCAGAACAGAAAGACACAATAAAAAGCACAGAAAAATTGTCAAAGAGTCAATGGAAGAAAACTTCCATAACATCATGAAAGACAAGAAAATAAACATACAAGAAGATGAATGGACCCGAAACAGAATAAATTCCAAAAAAAAAAAAAACAATCACCAAGACATACTATAATCAAATTTTAAAAAATCAAAGACAAGGTAAGAATCCTTAGAGCATCTCAGGAAAAATGAAAAGTTACCTACAAAGGAGAACTGATAAGACTAAGCTCTAATTTCTCAGCAAAAAACATGTAAGCAAGAAGGCAATGGGATGACATATACAAAACTCTGAAAGAAAAATATTGCCAACTAAGAAACATATACCCAGCAAATCTGTCCCTCAAATACAACAGCGAAATTAGGACATTTTCTGATAAACAGACATTTAAGGACTTATTCATGACCAGAGCAACTTTACAAAAAGTGTTCAAGGGTGTTCTTTGGACTGAAAATCAACAGCAGCAGAAAACAACCTGAGATTACCATACATGACAACAACACCCAGAACTGAATCCAGATATAAAAGTATTTAAAGTAAAACAAGCCTGCATGACTGAAAATAGGGAACCAGAGATATCAATGTATAATGATGCCAACTACAAAGCAAAAAGAGGGAACAGTATAGATACAGAACTAACAAATGGCAAGGAAGTCAAGTAAATTTCAAGATAAAAACAGACAATTTTAAGCAGGGGGAAAAAAAAAATTACAGGGTACTCGCCAAGAAAAATAATATACCTGCACATTGAAATTAAGAAAGAAAATCAGAAAGATTTGGTAAACATTAGCATAAGAGAAATGACAAGAAAACCCACAAACAAATGAATTCAGCATAGAAAATTATGTGGAACAAAGAATCCAGCAGCACCACAAAACACACACACACAGCAAAATGACAGCAATCAATTCATACCTATTGAAAATTTCCTCCAGGTTCATTCATGTTTCACAGATTCATCATTATTCTTCAAAGTTTTGTAGTATTCCATTGTGTGAATGTAACAAAATTTAACTTTTCAAAAATATGGAGACAGCCTAAATGTCAATTAACAGAAGAATAGTTAAACTTTGCGACAAACACACAATGGAATACCACAAAACATTGAAGAATAATGATGAATCTGTGAAACATGAATGAACCTGGAGGACATTATATTGAGTGAAATTAGTCAATAACAAAAGGACAAATATTGTATGAGACCAATGTTGTAAATAATTAGCAAAAAGGTTTTTGATAAAAGTTTTTTTTCAACAATCTATGATGACTACAGGGTTGTTGTTGTTAGAAACCTGTTAACATGGGTGACAGGGCATGCAATATACAAGAGGGAAGTTAACAGAGGAAAGGTGAAGGTAGCGGTAGACACAGGGAGGATTACAATAGTTAAAGTGAATAGCAGTAAATAGTGTTAACTCTTGGTACATGGAGGGGATTGCAACAATGTAATGAAGCAAAGTATATGGTATGTTGGATGTAAAGCTGATGATCTATTATATAAACCTTGACTCAATTGACAATAAAAAGTTGAAAAGAAGTATGTTTCAGTTTGAAAGTTCATTTTTTTTTTGCATATGCTTACACATTTGTTCTACCACTCATCTGTCAATTTGTCATATTATGGTGGCTTGCATGTTGCTGTAATTCTGAAAGCTGTGCCACTGGTATTTTAAATACTAACAGGTCACTCAAAGTGGATAGGTTTCAGCTGAGCTTCCAGGTAAAGCCTGACTAGGAAGAAGGAGAGACAGACTACTCCAAATATTTGGTCGCTGAAAATCTTATCAATAGCAGTGGAACCCTGAATATTGAATTTTGAAACATGATGAAGAACACCAGAATGTTAGCAAATATAGTACCGGAAGATGAGTCCCTCCGTTTGGAAGTCATTCAAAATACAACTGGGGAAGAGCTGCCTCCTCAAAGTAGAGTTAACCATGATTATACATGGGACCCTCATTTGCTGATGGGGCACAACTCAAAATGAAGAGAAACAGTTGTAAGCCTCTATTAACAACTGGAATATGGAATGTATGAAGTACGAATCTCAGAAAATTGGAGATTGTCAAAAATGAAATGAAATGCATAAATATCGATATCCTAGTCATTAGTGAGCTGAAATGGACTGGTATTGGCCATTTTGAATCTGACAATCACATGCTTAACCATGCTAGAATGAAAAATTGAAGAGGAATGGCATCACACTCATCATCAAAAAGAACATATTAAGATCTGTCTTGAAGTACAATGCTGTCTGCGATAGGATAATATCCATAGTCCTACAAAGAAGACGACTTAATACCACTATTATCTAAATTTACACACCAATAGCTAAAGCCAGTGATGATGAAATTGAAGAATTCTACCAACTTCTTCAGTCTGAAATTGATCAAACATTCAATCAAGATGTATTGATAACTACTGGCATTTGTAATGCAAAGGTTGGAAACAAAGAGGAAGGATCAGTAGTTGGAAAATATGGCCTTGGTGATAGAAAAGATGCTGGAGATTGCATGATAGAATTTTGCAAGACTAATGACTTCTTCATTGCAAATATCTTTTTTAAACAATATAAAAGGCGACTATATACACGGACCTCACCAGATGGAATACACAGAAATCAAATTGACTACATCTGTGGAAAGAGAACGTGGAAAAGCTCCATATCATCAGCCAAAATAAGGCCAATTGCTCATATGTAACTTTAGTCTGAAGCTGAAGAAAATGGAAAAAAAAAAATCCCTAAGAACCAAAATATAATCCTAAAATATCCCACCTGAATTTAGAGACCATCTGAAGTACAGATTTGATGCATTAGGCACTAAAGACCGAAGACCAGAAGAGTTGTGGGATGACATCAAGAACATCATACAGGAAGAAAGCAAAAGGTCATTAAGAAGACAAGAAAGAAGGAAACGACCAAAATGGATGTCAGAAGAGAATCTGAAACTTGCTCTTCAGCATAGAGATGCTAAAGTAAATGGAAAAAGTGAGGAGGTAAAAGAGCTGAACAGAAAGTTTCAAAGGTCAGCTTGAGAAAACAAAGTCAAATGTAATGAAATGTGTAAAGACCTGGAGTTAGAAAACCAAAAGGGAAGAACATGTTCAGCATTTCTCAAACCGAGGGAACTAAAGAAAAAATTAAAATCCTTCAACTTGCAATATTGACGGATTCTAAGGCCAAAATGGAGTCCTGGTGTGGCACTGTGGGTTAATGCGCTGGACTGTAAAGTCAGTTTGAACCTCAAGGTCGGCGGTTCAAGCTTACCAGCTGCTCCTTGGAAACCCTATACAGGGTCGCTGTAGGTTGGAATCCACTCGATGGCACTTAACAACATAACAATGACAATGGGCAAAATATTGAATGATACAGAAAGCATCAAAAGAAGATGGAAGGAATACACAGAGTCATTGTACCAAAAAAGAAATGGTCTGTGCTCAGCCATTTCACGAGCTAGCATATTATCAAGAGCCAGATACTGAAGGACAAAGTCCAAGGTACATTGAAGGCATTGACAAAGAACAAGACACTGAGAATTGATAGAATACAAACTGAAATCTTTCAACGAACTGATGTGGCACTGGAGGCACTCACTCATGTATGCCAAGAAATTTGGAAGACAATTTTCTGACCAGCTGACTGGAAGAGATCTGTATTTGTGCCCATTCTAAAGAGAGGTGATGCAACGGAATGCAGAAATCATCAGACAATATCATTAATATTGCATGCAAGTAAAATCTTGTAAAGATAATACAAAACTGACTGTAAGCATACATTGACAGAGAACTTTCAGAGGTTTAAGCCAGATTCAGAAGAGGACATGTAACAAGGGATATCATTGCTGATCTTGGCTGAAAGCAGAAAATATCAGAAAGATGTTTACCTGTGCTTTATTGACTATGCAAAGGCTTTCGATTGTGTGGATCATGACAAGCTATGGGCAACATTGCGAAGTATGAGTATTCCAGAACACTCAGTTGTGCTCATGAGGAACCTGTACATAGACCAAGAGGCTGTTGTTCCAAAAGAACAAGGGAAAACTTGTATGGTTTAAAATCAGGAAAGGTTAGTGTCAGGATTGCATTCTTTCACCATACTTATTCCATCTATGCTGAGCAAATAATCCAAGAAGTTGGATTATATGAAGAAAAACATGACATTAGGATTGGAGGAAGATTTATTAACAATCTGTGATATGCAGGTGATACAACCTTGCTTTCTGAAAGTGAAGTGGACTTAAATACTTACTGATGAAGATCAAAGACCACAACCTTCGGTATGGGTTTCATCTCAATGTAAAGAAAACAAAAAGCCACACCATTGGATCAATAAGCAACATTCACATAAATGGAGAGAAGATTGAAGTTGTCAAAGACTTCATTTTGCTTAGATCAACCATCAACACCCATGTAAGCAGCAGTCAAGAAATCAAATGACGTATTGCATTAGGCAAATCTACTGCACAAGACCTCTTTAAAGTGTTGAAGAGCAAAGGTGTCTGTTTGAGGACTAAGGTGCGCCTGACCCAAACCATGGTATTTTCAATAACCTCATTCATATGTGAAAGTTGGACAGTGAATAAGGAAGACCATAGAGGAATAGATTAATTTGAGTTATGGTGTTAGAAGAGAATTTTGAAAGTACCATGGACTGCAAAAAGAATAAACCAATCTGTGTTGGAAGAAGTACAGTCAGAATGCTCCTTGGAAGCCAGCATGTCCAGACTTCATCTCTCATACTTCAGACATATTGTCAGAAGGGACCAGTCCCTGGAAAAGGTTATCATGTTTGGTAAGGTGGAGGGTCAGAGAAAAAGGGGAAGACTCCCAAGGAGATGGATTAGAACAGTGGCAGCAGCAATGGAATCAAGTTTAGCAACAACTGTGAGATTGGTGTGGGATGGGCCGTTGTTTCGTTCTTTTGTGCACAGCTATGAGTCAGTGCCAACTCAATGGCACCTAACAATAACAATCCATTTGTTCCAGCCCCATTTGTTGAAGACTACCCTTTCTCATCGAAACCTCTGGAAACCCAACTTAAAAAATCTGTTGTCCACAAAATGTAAGTCTATTTGTAGACTTCTGTACCATTGACTATTTTTATACCTCACTATCTTGATTCCTGTTGCTGTATAATATAATATGTCTTTGAAACCCTCCAAATTTGTTATTTTTCTGTAAAGCTGTTTTGGCTATTTTAGGTCCTTTTCATCTCATATAAAATTTAGAATCAATTTGTCAATTTCTAAAAAAAAGTCTGCTAATATTTTGATTGGAGAGCTGGTGTATGCTGTAGGATAAGCACTGGACTGCTAACTGCAAGGCTGGTAGTTCACACTTACCAGTTGCCCTGCAGAAAGCCTGTCAGGGTCGCTACGACACAACAGCACCACCAACAATATTTTGATAGAGATTGTCTTGACTCTATAGATCAGTTTGGAGGGAGTGGCATTTTACCAATTAGCAGTTCAGGGTGTAACCTACAGTGCCATCATGGCTCCTCATGACAAGGTATGTTGTTGTTAAATGCTGTGGAGACGGTTCCAACTCATAGTGGCTCTGTATACGGTTTCCAAGGAACAACTGGTGTGTTTGAACTGCTGACCTGTGGTTCGAAGTCCAGTGCTTATTCTAAAGCACCACATAGTTTTCCATTTATTTGGTTCTTTAATTTCTCTCAGCAGTGTTTTGAGGCTTTCACATCTTTGATGTATTTATCACTAAGTATATAATATTTTTTCCATTTATTTATTTTTAATTTATTATTGTGATTTAAGTGAAGGTTTACATAACAGATAATCAGTTTTACATTCAACAAGTTATATACTTCATTTCATTTCAATGGTTGGGATCCCTTCAAAGTAACTTTCCTTATCCCACTTCCTCCCTGTGTTTGTTTTCATTCCCCCTTTTTAATCCAACCCTTTTGAACTTTGTCCTTGGGTAAATGCTTCCTTTTTGATCTTGAATGGTTAACCATTTTATACCTGTGCATACCTAACTAATTTTATTGTCCTCCCTATATGCTTCTGGAGCCCTGGTGTGACACTGTGGGTTAATGCACTGGATTTCAAGATCAGTTTGAACCACACTATCAGTGAGTTAAGCTTACCAGCTGTTCCTCAGAAACCTTATACAGGGTCACTGTGGATCAGAACCAACTTGATGGCACTTGACAACAACAACAATATACCTAGCTATTGCTTGGTTGAAAATTGAGACACAGGGGTGAGTTCAGTTCCAGACCTGAAAGGTGACCAAGGATCATAGTCTCAGGCAGTATCTGACAAGTAAGCCTTGTCTTCCTTATGAGTTCCAGTTTTGTTCCACATTCTTCCCACTCTATCCAGGATCTTCTAATATGATCCCTTCAGAGCAGTTGGTAGTGGTAGCCAGGCACCAACCAGTTCTTATGAACTGGTCTCAGGGTCACAGAGATGGATGTTCCCATGGTCCATTAGTCTATTATACCAAGCATCTTTAAATGTCATCACTCTTCTTTCCTCCAGACAGGGAGAAACCAATAGTTTCTGACCAAAGTAGCTCATCAGCATTTTTTTTTTTTTTTTTTTAAATAACTTCACATTAAAGCAGCATGAATACTTTATTTATTAAGAGCTGATAAGTAATTTTCACTTTTTCTTAAATTATGCTAGGATATGCAGAGGCATAAATAATTGCTTGAGCTGCTGCTCCAAAGTGTTTCCTCACAAGTTGTGATAGCATCATCTATTAACTAGTTTATAATCATTCGGACAGCTCTCATTGCATCTTGGAATAATTTACTTTGCACAGCAACTTGGATGAATAATTTATTCATCATTATTAAAGTATTTATAAATGCTGCTTTAATTTAGCCCATTTCTTTGTATCACACTGACCGAAAATAAGAATGCTTAGGGCAGTACTTCGGGTTTGCATTGTAATTTTATTTTTACCAACAGATGCTATTGGAGTGCATGATCTCTCAGAAAACATTATGAACCCATCCTCCCTAGTCCTGGGAGGCAGGATTCTTCTCCTTGCTGAGGCTTGATAAGCCAGCTTGGTTGACAGTTGGTGTGTGTATTGGTGTTGGTGTTGTGGGTGAGGAGGGAGGTTCCCCATTCCACACACTTGGGACAAGCGGCAAAGAGAACCAACATATGTTGAAGACATATTTTGTTCCAGGTGCCTTAGCAAACAGTTATTGAATATTTGGTTCATGCCAGACAGCATTCTAACAACTTTGCCTGTATCATCTCACTTAATTTTCTCAATAATAATGCCAAACCATTACCTAACACTTATAAGATGCCAGGCCATGCATGTTTTAAGCCTTTTACCTATATTAGCTCATTTAATCCTCACAACAGCCCCTGAAGATTGGTTCTATCTGATTCCTATTTGACAGTTGGTGGGACTGAGGAACAGAGAGGTTGAGTGACTTTCCCAAGGAATTGTGGAAGTGACAGAGCTGAGATTAGATTCAGGTGGCCTGGTTTCAGAGTCTAAACCCTCAACCATCATCCTGCTTCTTGATTATCATATGAGATGTTTCTAGCCCATTTTACAGATGAAACTGCAATTTACAAAGGGTCAATTATTTTCCAAGATTCTCAAGGTAGGTAGCAGAGCAAGGAGTCAAACTCAAGTGACCTACATGAACTCTTAGCCACTAACTACCCTTACTGCTTTGTACATAATTTCACCATAGCCTATATATATGTTGTTGTTCTTAGTTTCCTAAGTCAAGTTGGCACCTGACTCATGGCAACCCCATGCACAATCAGTCACAGAAGACCACAGGGTTTTTACTGTCTGATTTTCAGAAGTAGATTGCCAGGCCTTTCTTCCTAGTCTTAGTCTGGAAGCACCACAACACAAAAGTCTCCACTGCTGCTCATGAGATGCATTGGCCAGGAATGGAACCTGGGTCTCCTCGACCTGGACCATGAGGCCTTGGATACAAAGCATCCAAGGCTCTCCAGGCACCTCATTTTTCAGCTTTGTTGCCTCTTCTTCTTTATGCCCATAACAAAATACCACACACTGGGGAGCTTCTGAGAACACAAATAATATTGTCTCAGTTCTAGAGATTACTAGTCTAAATTCAGGGTGTCATCAAGGCCATGTCCTCTCCAAAGATTCTAGGGAAAGATCCTTTCCTGTCTCTCCTGGGAGCATGGTGACTCCATAAAATAAGCCTTGGATTGAAAACCACAAGGTTGGTGGTTCAAGCCCACTAGCTGCTCCGAGGGAGAAATATGAGGCTTTCTACTCCTGCAAAGATTTACATCCTTGTAAACCCCAGACAGGGCCGCTATGAGTCAGAACCGACTCAATGGCACTTAACAACAACTCCTGGCTTCTGGTAGCTTCTGTTGTTTCTTGGTGTTCCATGGTTTGTAGAGGAGTCTTCATATTGTTTTGATGTATCTCAGATGGCGTTCTTCCCCATATACTTGCTCTTTAGATTTTAAGATCCCAGTTGCTGCTCACCAAACTAGGATGTAAAACATTGTATTTATGGACTGTGCTCTGCCAGTTGACCATGGTGTCTCCTGAGACTATGGTCCTGAAACCTCAGGCCCAGCATCTTATTTCTACAAGGTGTTTGGTAATGTCTAAGAAATTTTCATAACTTTGCCTCCTGTGTGCTCTACCATATTCATGGATATATTTACAGCAAAGGTAAATAACCATGTACAAATAACCTCTGTCAGACATTTATATATTTGCGGGTAAACTCTCACTTACCCTCCTACACTAGTTGCTGTTAAGTGCCATCAAATTGATTCCAACTCATAGAGACCCTGTATAGGGTTTCTGAGAGGCAACTAGTGAGTTTGAACTGCCGACCTTGCAGTCCAGTGCATTATCCTATTTCAGGATTGGGTATATAGCAGTATTATTGTTGTTAGATACTATCAAGTTGGTTCCAATTCATAGCAACCCTGTATAGGCTTTCCAAGGCTGTAAATCTACATGGGAGCAGAAAGCCTCATCTTTCTTCCAAGGAGTAGCTGGTGGGCTTGAACCGCAGACACTCCCATACAGTGATGCTGTAGGATTAGCACTGCTAACCTTAATGTTACTGGTTATTCCAGTTGATTTTTGTATAATGATCTTGTTGATGCAAATGTACTGAACTCACCTTTTAGTCTGAGGAACTTTTTCATAGATTTTATCAGATTTTCTACAAAGATGAGCTTGGTTGTCTCTGCTAATCAAGAGAGTTTTACTTCTTTCTAATTTTTATGCCCATGATTTCTTTCTTTTGCCTTATTGCACTGTTTAAAACCTCTAGTACAATGTTGAATAGAAGTGGTGAAATTAGGCATCCTTGTGCTACTCCTGATTTTAGACAGAAAGCATTCTGTCTTTCACTGTTAAATATGATGTTAATTGTAGATTTTTCAATGTTGTTGTCAAGAGTCGTTGAGTCGGTTTCAACTCATAATGTCTCTGTATAGGGTTTCCAAGTACAGTCAGAATGCTCCTAGAAGCCAGGATGGTGAGACTTTGACTCTCATATACTTGGACATACTATCAGGATGTACCAGTCTTGGGAGAAGGATATTATGCTTGGAAAGGTGGGGAGTCAGTGAAAAAGAGAAAGACCCCTAACATGATCCACAAGAGTGGGCTCAAGTATAACAATTGTGAGGACAGTGTTTGCCTCTTTTGTGCATGGGTTTGCTATGAGTTAGGACGAACTCAACAGCACCTAACAACAACAAAAGTTCCATATTTGCTTAGAGTTTTTAATCAGGACTAAGTGTTGGATTTTGTCAGATACCTTTCCTGTATCAAGGTGATCATATTTTTTTTTCTTCCTTACTTTGATAATATGATGGATTATAATCATTTTTAAAATGTTAAGCCAACTTTGCATTCCAACCCCACTTGGTCATGATGTATTTTATCCTTTTCACATGTTGTTGGATTTGATTTGCTAATATTTTGCTTAAAATTTTTGCATCTATGTTTGTTGCTGTTAAGTACTGTCAAGTCGCTTCTGAGTCATAGTGACCTGTATAGGGTTCCCAAGGAGCTGCTGGTGAATTTGAACTGCCAACCTTACAGTTCAAACTGAACTTGCAATCCAGTGTATTTTCCCACAGCTCCACACAAGGACTTAGGAGGAATATTATAGTTTCCTTCTTAGAATGTTTTTGCCTGGTTTTAGTATCAGGACAATACTGGCTTCATAGAATTAATTGGGATATATTCTTTCCTTTGCAGTTCCCTGAAAGAGTTTTATAGAATTAGTATTATTCTTTAAATATTTGGTAGAGTATACCAATGACGCTATCTAGACCCAAAGTTTTCATTGGAGAACAATTTTAAACTACAAATTAAATTTTAAAATAGATATAGGAATGGTTAGGGTATCTATTGTTATTGAATGAGCTTTGGTAGTTTGTGTCTTCCAAAGAATTTGCCCATTCCATCTAAATTGGCTAATTTGTTGGCATGAAATATTCTCATATTATCATTTTATTATCTGTAAAATCTGTGGTGAAATCACTGCTCTCCTTTCTGACATTGGTCCTTTGTATGCTCTCATTCTTTTTTTTTTCTATCAGTATGGTTAGAGCTTTATCAATGTTATTGATCTTTTCACATAATCAACTTTTTGGCTGTTTTCTGTCTTTTTTTTTGCATTTTATTTAATTTGTTTCTCTCTGATTTCTACACTTTTTTCTCTTGCTTATTTTGGGTTTCATTTAGCGTCATATAATAAGTACTGAACTGCAAGCCACAAGGTCTGGGGTTTGAGCCCACCAGCCACTCTGAGGGAGAAAGATGAGACTTTTCGCTCCCTCAAAGATTTAAAGCCTCAGAAACCTTACACAGGGTTGCTGTGAGTCCGAACCCACTCGCTGACACTAACAACAAGGTTAAGTTATTGAAGTCCATCTGCTCCTTGGAAACCCTCTACAGGGCACTATGCATCAGAACTGACTGGACAGCACTTAACAACAACATCAAGTACTGAATAAGGAGCTCTGGGGCAATGTTTTAAAGCTTGATTGCTAACCAAAAATTCATCTGTTTGAACCCACCAGTTGCTCCCAGGGAGAAAGATGTGGCAGACTGCTTCTGTAAAGGTTGTTGTTGTTGTTATGTGCCATGGAGTCGGTTCTGACTCATAGCGACCCTGTACAGGGTTTCCGAGGCTGTAAATCTTTACGGGAGCAGAACGCCTCATCTTTCTCCTGCGGAACAGCTGGTAGTTTCGAACTGCTGACCCTGAGGTTCACAGCCCGATTCGTAGCCACTACGCTACCAGAGCTCCTTGAAACCCTATGGGGCAGTTCTGTTCGGTCCTATAGGGTCACTGTGAGTTGGAATCGACTCGATGGCAATGACTTTAGTGGCACAATTGTTAAGTGTTTGGCTTCTAACAGAAAGATCAGCTGTTTGAACCTATCAGCTGTGCTGTGGGAGTAAAGGCCTGACAGTCTGCATCTGTAAAGCAGGCTAGGAAACCCTGTGGTGCAGTTCTACACGGCCCATAGCACACAGCAACAAGAACAAGTATCAATCTAGTGGCACACATTTTCATAGGTTGTGTTTTCATCCAATTAAAAATACACTCTAATTTCTCTTTCTTATTTTCCTATGACCCATGGGTTATATTGAAGTGTGCTGTTTTGTTTCCAAATACTTGGGGATTTTCCAAAGAACTTTCTATTATTGACTTCTAATTTAATTCCATTGTGGCCAGAGAACCTATTTTGTTTGACTTGAGTTCTTTTACATTTATTGAGCCTAGTTTTTAAGGTCCAGAATATGGTTTATTTTGGCAAATGTTCCACGTGTAAAGTTTGCAGTTGTTCCATGTTGTTGTTACTGTTGAGTGCCGTCGAGTCAGTTCCAACTCATAACAACCCCATATAAGGTTTCCAAGAAGCAACTGGTGAGTTTGAACCACCGACCTTGTTCAAACCAACCACGCAGTCCAGCGCTTTATCCCATAGTACCACACCAGTTTTTTCATAGTATTCTATGAATGATGGCGTTGTTCAAATCTTCTATATCTTCGCTTATTTTCTCCCTATTTGTATGCAAGTTAATAAGAAGGGATATTGAAATCTCCAACTATAATGGTAGGTTTGCCAGTTCTATAAGTTGTAGCTTTGTGTATTTGGAAACTCTCTTATTAGGTGCATAAACTTTTAGGATTGTTAAGACATCT
The DNA here is from genome assembly GCF_000296735.1 of Chrysochloris asiatica. Classification (NCBI taxonomy): domain Eukaryota; kingdom Metazoa; phylum Chordata; class Mammalia; order Afrosoricida; family Chrysochloridae; genus Chrysochloris; species Chrysochloris asiatica. Next base: position 3,719,185 of record NW_006408556.1, read on the forward strand.
TGATGAATTGACCCCTTTATTATGAACTTTAAAAATATTAAACTTTTCACTCTATAATCTTACCATTTGCACTGTTTTTGATGAGAACTCTATTGCTGTCCTTATGTTTGTTCTTCTGAATATGTCTTTTTCTTTAATTTTTAAAAAGTTTCTATTGTTTTGTCTTTGTGTTCATTAAAATTTGCTTCTGCAATTCTAATCCACTATTAATTTCATCCAGTGCATTTTTTCATTTTACTCATTGTAGTTTTCATTTCTAAAAGTTTGATTTGTGCTTTCTTGTCCATCTTTTTGAACATGTGGAATACAATTATAGTAACTGTTTTAATATTCTTGGCTGCTGATTCTAACATCTGTGTTAGTTTCAGTCAATTGGCTTTTCTGCTCATTATGGATCATAGCTTGCATGCTTGGTAATCTTTCATCAGATGTCAGGCATTGTGAATTTTACCTTTTTGGGTGCTGGGTATTTTGATATTTCTATAAATAGTCTTGAACTTTGTTCTGGGATTCAGTTAGATTACTTGGAAACAGATCCTTTTGGTCTTACTTTTAAGATATGTTAGGTGGGACCAGAGAGCATTTATTCTAGAGCTAATGATTTTCCTCTACTGAGGCAATGTCCTCTTTTTTTTTTGGAAATTTTTTATTGTAAATTGAGCAAAGATTTACAGAGCAGATCATCAGTTTTACATTCATCAAATTATATACTTTGTTTCAGCTCAATGATTGCAATCCCCTCCATTAAAAACACCTATCCCACTTGCTAGTGGTTCTTATTTCCTTTCCACCCTCCTTACCATCCCTTCTGAACTTTGTCCTTAGGTAAACGTTGCCCTTTTCATCTTGAATGTTTGACCATTCCCTGGTGAGCATACCTTACTAGTGGTGTTATCCCTTCTGTGTACCTATCAACTGCTTAGTTGAAAATTGCATCACCAGGGTGAGTTTTGTTTCAGCCTTGAAAGGTTATCTAAAAGACATATTTGGGTTCCTTCAGTCTTTTACAGACCAGTAAGCTTTTTACAGAGGCAATGTCCTTTTGAATAGTCTACGTACCGCCCCTGGAATTATGAGGGTTTCCAGTTGTACTAATGGGCAAAGACACTTGCCAGCACTGTATAAACACCTGGTATGATTCTTGAATCCTTTCAGATGGTTCTTTCTCTAGCTTTTGTTAGTTTCCTTTCACTCATGGCTAGATCATGAACCCTAGATCATGATATCTGTGAAGGTCTTTTCTTTCCTAGAGTCTGTCCAGCTAAGTCTAGCCACCTTGCTCTCTCTGGACTCTTGGCTCTGTTTCCTAAATTCAAGGAGTCTGTTGGGCTTTACTTGGGTTCCCCTTCCTATGCCACAATCTGGGCACCCTCTCAAGGAAGTAGTCAACTGGAGCCACTGTAGGGCTCACAGGGAGAGTTCACTGTCCTTTGTTACCTGATGTCCAATGTATTAGAAACCATTATTTCATATACTGTGTTTATTTTTACTTTGTTTCAGAAGACAAATTCATTCTCTCTTGCTCCATCTTGGCCAGAAGTGGGAGTCCTTCACTCTTCAAATTCTCCCTTATCCATGGTAGTAACTAGAGCAGTGCTGTAGAACAGACCATCAGTTGCTCATTTGCAAGTTCAGGCTGAAGCTGAAGAAAATTAAAATAAGTCCATGAGAACCAAAATATGACTTTGAACATATCCTGAAAGAAAGACTAGCAGGAAAAATCAAATGCAACCATGGACTGCCAAAAGAACAAACAAATCTGTGTTAGAAGAAGTACAGCCAGAATGCTCTCCTTGGAAACCAGGATGGTCAGACTTTGTCTTTCATACTTCGAACATATTACCAGGAGGGATCAGTCCCTGCAGAAGAATACCATGTTTAGTAAGGTGGAGAGTCAGAGAAAAAGAGAAAGACCCCTAACGAGATGGATTAGCACAGCGACAACAGCAATGGGCTCATGCGTAGCAATGATTGTGAGGCTGGTGTATGACCAGGCAGTGTTTTTTCTGTTGTGCATTGGGTCACCAACTTGATGGTACCTAAGAACAACAACAGCGGAGTAGTGTTAGGCACACGATTAGTTGAACTGAATATTTCTTAAATTAATTCATCTTGTAAGTAGTGATAACCAGGCAAAAGTTAGTTTAAAAATGCAATGACTGGGCTAAATTTTTAAATGTTTATTAACAAATTATTGTAACTATTATTCAAATGAAGCTAGCAATCATTCACAGAATTGCATGAAAACCTTTTTAAAAACAGTAAAATTGTTTTGGAATGTAAAAATGTACTTGCAATGAGTTTGGTTATTTTAAATTGTTTCATAATTTATAGAAAATGACAAGTATGTTATCAATACATTTATCACAAAATCCATGTCTGTTGTCACTCCAGAATCTCCCTGGATGCCTTGTTGTTGTTGTCGTTGTTGTTAAGTGCCGTCGAGTCAGTTCCGACCCATAGTGACCCTGTACAGGGTTTCTGAGGGTGTAAATCTTTACGGGAGTAGAAAGCCTCATCTTTCTCCCGCGGACGTAGTAAATGCTCAGTAGGTATTTGAAGAATGAGTTGATGGACCATGCACTTTTTGAGTAGAATACTTTTTACTTTGCAACCAATATTATTTTACTTCAATATCATCTCTATCAGATTTCTCTATCTTTCTGTTTTGTAAATTGAAGTTCTATTTATAATTAATCTTACCTCTTCTCTTCACAATGAGCTCTGTTGTCCTGACTCTGTAACATTGTCTTGATGAAGTGAACATTCATCAATACTTCTTTCTCTGTAAGAGAGGCCAACACTCTGATTTGGAAATCTTAATTAAAGAGGTTTGGTTTATATTCTTGGAAGTATCAGCCTTGCATAACACTTTGATTTCTAGCGTAATTCTTGTGGAATTTTAGTGCTCTAGCCCCTTGCCTCAAGTTCTTTCCCCATCTGTTATATCTTTCTTCTGTGACCCAGCCAAATCTTGCACATCTTTCAAGTTCAGTTTAAGCCTTCCTTTCTCCATGAAGCTTTCTCCCACCACAATAATCTCACCCTCCCGCCTCCTCCTTAGAACTTAATTGTCTTTTCCACTCACTTGGCATCTAATTGACTGTACAGCCTTGTCATACCCTTTGTTTTTATGTGGGAATGTCTGTTTCAACAGCTCATAACCACCTTCAGAACAGAGACCCACATCTGCCTCACACAGTAGTAATAATAATAGCAAAAATCAACATTTGTTACACACTCACTATATGCCATAGTTCCTGGGTGGTGAAAATGGTTAAAGTACTCAGCCATTAATCGAAAAGTTGGTGGTTCATGTCCACTAACAGTGCCTCAGAAGAAAGACGTGGAAATTTGTTTCTCAGAAATAAGCATCGAAAACCGTTTTCAGCACAGTTCTGCCCTAACACACACAGGGTCACTATGAGTGGGAAGTGACTCAATAGCAACCAGTTACATGTGCCAGGCCTTGTTCTAACTTTTTATTAATTACTTCAATTAATCCTCAGCCTACTCTGTAGGTGGTATTATTATCCCTGCTTCTTAAATAAGGACACTGAGGCCCAGGGAGAGTTAGGTTTCTTGTCCAGAGTGGCCAGCAGAACTAGGATTCAGACTTAAGCAGTTAGGTTCCTTAGCCTGAGCTCTCAACTGCCACACTGCCGAAAGTGTAAAAGTTGCTTTAATATATTTTGTTGAGTGAATGAAAGCATGGAGACTTGGCATGTTCAGGAGGGATGTCTCTAGCAGAAGCCCTGTTCTGTCATCCTCATGGCCTGGCCTCGTTTCATATCATTCTTAGAACATCCTTGCTGCTGTTTCAGGAGCGAGATCCTGTGTGGTCCAGGAGGGAGAACAGAGAATAGGAAGTGAGGTGCCTACAACTGTCTTCTGCCCTCCTCCCTTGCAGGTTGGGCACAGAGCAAGTTGAGGCAGTTCTTTTTTCTGCCACCTTCTTGCTCTCAGAAACAATCAGCAAAATGTAGCAGGGAGAAGCAGAAAGGGACGCATGGTGGGTAGCCGCATCCTCAGGATCACTAGTTTCTGGGGCCCTTGCCTTGGAAGGCTCAGTCGACCGGATGTACCCTTAGCTCCCTGGAATTTGGTCGGATTTACAGAGATAACATCAATGTGACCCTTAATTCCTCAAATGTAATTTATGGGCTTGCCTCCTATATGCTGCAACACGTCTGGCTATCCGAAATCTGGTAATTATTTATGTAAACACAGCATCTTGCCTTTGTGGATTATAATTGGACTTAAGCAGTGAGAAGCAGGGACTTACACTGTTGGGACTGAGCTGAAACCCTGCTTTTGAAAACACTCACCTGAGTCTTTGAAATCTTCCCTGTGGCTTTTGAACCCCTTTCCCCCGCCAAATGATTTTTGCCTCTTCCTCCAGCAGGCCTAGGCAAATTCATTTCCAGACACCACCAACTTGTGTACGTCCTACCTAAAACAGGGGAATGATACCCAACCATCTTGCTGGACCCAAACTGAGAGGACTGGAGGCCTGGAGTGGAGGCCTCCATGGATCGGATCACTTCATTGTCTGCTGAAACATGAATTTTATGCCCCCACTAGGAATAAACAGGATTAGGAATTTAATGCTGTTTGGAAAAGAGGAGAGGTGGCTGGTGAAAAAGAAAGGTCTTTGCTTTTTATTCATGCTGCAAGTTCCCTATGAACTTTCCCTGTATACATATACATAGAGCCAGGAAGATTAGGGGAAAGAAAATGAGCTGATTGAACCAGATGGTTAGGAAAGCACTCCCAGGAGGCCACTGGGGTGGATGAATCTGCATCTTTAAATAACATTAATTTCTGAAAGGCACAAATTGTTTCCTAAATTGCTGCACTGGACTCTTAGCTTTCATCTATTTTTATGGCACCTCTCCTGGTTGATGGCAGGAGTTGCTGCTGCCTTCTGGAGGACCAGCTGTGGAGAAATGCTTCATCCTTGGGTGCAGCCAGTGAGAAGTTGGTGTCCTGAAAGAAAGAGAGATCTTTACAAAAAAAAAGTACTTGGAAAAAACAGATTTCAGCAGCAGCAACCATCTTTGGGTGATCTGAACAAAACACTCAGCTCTAATGACTTCTGGGGTAGTCATTGCCTTAGTAACCCTGAGGGTGAGGCAAAGAACCTCAGTTTCCCCATCTGTAAAATGGGGCTAATAATGCATATCTGCTGCAGGAGTGCTGTGAGATTTTAATTGGGTAATGGTTATGGAGCCCTTTGATGTTGTCAGTTTTATTAACTTCCAAGGAATTCCCTGAGGCCAGAAAATGCAGTTAAAACCCAAGAGAGAAGCAAAGCTCAGCTCAGCATTTCACCTCCAGCTCTGGTTTCAGTAGTGAGAAGTTGGGCTGCTCCAGGGGGAGTGGAAAGTTTGTCCCTGGCTGAGGGCTGTTTGAATGGCAGTTTACAGGGAGACCCTGAAAATGCTGTCTCTCAAGGGGTTGTACCTTCAAGTTGTGGAGAGCAAAGGTTGAGTTTTGCTCAACCAAACAAAGACCATTCTTCGGCCTCACCATGGTTCTTTGCAGAGAACAAGTCTTCAGTAAAGGAATTATTTTGGTGTTAATCCAAGGTCTTTGGAATTGAATTTAGAATCCCCCAGCCTCTGGCCTCCTGCTTCCCAACAATTAAATAAAAAGAGGCCTGGCCTCTAGCCATGGTTCCTGACCAGAGAAAGGGAACAGCAATCAACAATGACCAGGAAATGGGCCCTTCATCGCTCACAGCTAGGCAGACCTACCTAGGCTGCTCAGCCAACTCTGTGCCTCAGTTTCCCACTCAGATAAAAATGTTTACAATTAGACACTCTTGCTTTAAGAGGCCTCAATGGTTAAGATTTTGAATGTGAACGTGTGTTCTGAAAGCGTTAGCTATTATAATTCAGGACAAACCCCTACTTTTCTTTCACTAACTTTTTTTTTTTTTTTTACCCATAAAGTGCTTTTAATGAAAGCGTTGAAATACAAAAGGAAGGAGTCAGGCTGCCTCAGTCCTTTGGGTAGAGATTATTTGTAGATGTTCTTTCATCCAACCCCAGCTGCCATAGTCATTAAATACTTTCAATAACTTGAAAAACAAACAAACAGAATCTCAATTATTTGGATAATTGTACTTCAAAACTAATTCAGCATAAGAAAATCCAAGCCCCCCTCTCCTTTACTTCCTCTAACTTTTGATCCTCCTCACCCCCATGTTAAGGGCCCACTATTCGGGTTAATATTTCCGGGTGTCAGATGTATGAACAGCCCAGTAGGGAGATTGACTTGCCTGTTTGCCTGAGACTTTGCCGACTTTAGCACTGATGGTTATGGGTACTGGGAACCCCCTTGGTCCTGGGCAAACCAGAACAGTTAGTCACTCTACCAGGTTTGGGGGCTGTTTCTAAGCTGGTTAGAAAGGTGCTGGTTACTAGCATCTGCTTTATCTGCCTTATTTTCTTCCTTGAGACTTAGGAGCTTCTGATATTTGCCAAAAACAGTCAAATAACTGGCCCTTCATGGAAAAAGAGGCTTCAGAATGTGCTGGAGGAGCACATCTTACCACCTGGGCTCTTTTTCTTGCCTCTGCCACTCTCCTGACTTCAGGTTATCCCTGTGACCTCTCTGGGCCTCTGTTTCCTCACCTGTAAAGGGAAGGGATGAGATGTGTGGTTGTCTCACCTTTTCCACCAGAGAAATGGCTGAAAAGCCATGTCCAGCAACTCACCCGGCCCTAGAGGGAATGCCACGTGGTTTGTATCAAACAAGGCCAGTGGCAGGGACATGTTAAGGACAAAGTTAATTTGTATTTGTGGGATTCAGCTCCTTGGTGCCCACCAAGCCCTTTAACACCCTTTCCCTGTAAACAGCAAGCATATAGCTAGGAATGTGTTAGCTCTAAACCAGCAGTCTGATTTGTACGAATTTCTTTAAGTCATGTTTCCTTCCTAAAAGGGGCACATTGCACTCCTGAGATTCGATACTTCACTTTTACAACACAGTGTTAGAGTCAAGTTTGGCAAAATGGAGTGCTGAGTCCACAAATTAACGTCATTTGAAAAACCCTGCTGGTTCCATTATCAAAATTTACTAAGCTCTACATTTATTCTGTGTGGATTTTCTTTATTTACTTTCATCTAAAGGTAAAGAAAAATTCTTGCTGTTAAAGGAAATAAAATGATAGTAATTATACACAGATCTTGTGTTTCCCTGCCCAGATTCTCCAGCCAGATCACTGCTCAGATGTCCCCTTTGTGTGACCCATGTAGATAGGGGTGGTGACCAGGGTTGAGGTTGTTTTGGTGGGGAGGGGGCTTGCTTTGAGGGGGATTGATTCTTTTAAAATGCTTTTGACAGAAGCTTATGTTAATGAAAGTAGTCTTCTCATGACAGATCAGAACCTGGCCTTTATAGCATAAAAAAATATATATATATATTATTTACATTTAACTATTGAATCAAAGCCGCCCTGGGCAGCCCCCCTCAGCCCCATCTGAAAACAGCCCTGTTTCAATCTCACTGCTGAGCTCAGCCTGCCTGCTCCAGACATCCAGACCTCGCACTCTATAAATCGTCTCTGCCCTTGCCCTGGAGTTGCTGACTATATGTATTTTTGGGCCCAGCATTAATTCCCTCATCCTTGGCTGGTGACATTAAGATTTGTAACTGATAGAATGTGTTTTTAATGTATTTCCTGCAGGTTACTATTAAAGAAATCGAATTCATCTGAACTTGCAAAAGGTTCTGCGTCCATTTAAAAAGAAAAGAAAAAGGTATTACGCGAAGAATTCCCCACAGCCTCCAGATGGACTGGGCAGCCCTCAGGGTCTGGGGCTCCGGAATTCTAGGCTTAGTTATGCCACTCACTCTTCTTCCTCCTCACCCCCTCTTCCCCCCACTGTCTGTTCTCCTCTTTGCGCCTTCATTTGCCTGAGTATGAAATGAGGATAAATATTTGTCTATGAGATGAGGGTGTTGTAAGGATTAATTGGTTGGTGCTTGGGAAAGCCTTTGAAGATGAAAGACACTCTCTGCAGATGCTAAGTAAACTCAGAACGTGTCTGGTTTTAATGAGCCAGGTGAAGCCAGTGGGGATGGCTGGAGATTAACTGTGCCTAGTCCAGTGCCTACCTGCATGGACTGGACCAAAAACTGGGTGGAGCTCTCTGCTGGCTCCCTGGGTTTCCCCTGGCTCCTGGCACAGGACCTGATACATTGGTTCTCTATACATATAGGCAAAAGGAATGAAATTGGGATTGAACCCAGTAAGCAAGGCCTCTACCCTCCCAAAATTGTTCTAGCATACAACTTGGGCAAGTTACACAACCTCTCTGAATCTTGGTTCCTCATCTGCCAAGAGTGTTGGACAGTCAGAGTCCCCATCTCCAAGGGTTGTGAGAATGACTTACCGAAAAATGACTGACAGTGAGTGAGAAGTTTTCTATGTTGACACAAGTTCTAAGCACTTCACACTCATGAATTCACTGAACTCTTACACCACTCAGGTGAGGGAGGCCCAGGGCCCGAGTTCTGAAGTACTAGTGAGATCCTCACATGTAAAGTGAGACACTGAGTGTCATGCTGTGCAGAGGGCTTGGCACATAGTAAGTGCACAGTGAATAAGTTGTTTGAGCAGTTTTCAATCTTTGCCTGATTTGCCCAGCCCATGGGAATATGACAGTAGCCAGGAGGAAAGGGACCAGAGTGACAGTGACGAGGCCCAAAGCTGTGGGAGGACCCAGGTGTGTGTGCATGGAGCCAATTTTCAGGTTTCAATTAGGTGTGGTGCTGTGGGTTAATGCACCAGACTGCAAAGCCATTTGAATTGTAAGGTCTGTAGTTCAAGCTTACCAGCCGCTCCTCGGAAACATTATACAGGGTTGCTATGGGTCGGAACTGACTTGATGGCATTTAACAACAACAACACATAGGAGTCCTGGTGTGGCACTGTGGGTTAATGCACTGGACTGCAAAGTCCATTTGAACCTCAAGATCAGGGGTTCAAACTCACCAGCTGCTCCTCGGAAACCCTATACAGGGTCACTATGGATCACAACCGACTTGATGGCACTTACCAGCACAGCATAGGTCTCTGCTCACAGAGTCCTTGTGTGGCACTGCAGATTAATGCGCTGGACTGCGAGGTTGGTTTGAACCGTAAGGTCAGTGGTTCAAGCTCATCAACTGCTCCTAGGAAATCCTACACAGGGTCTCCGCCACTTAACAACAGTAGTAACAATGTGTTTGCTCTGGGTGGCCACATCTGAGGCCCATGATATTTTGTCAAAAGTATCCATGGTACCCCAAAGATAATCTGGGCTAGGAGGTTTGATTCCTGAAATCTCAAAACTTCTGGTATTGTGCCATGGCTTAAGAGGGAGATATGCATACAATTTGATGAACTTGACCTACACCTATGGAAGCAGTAGCTCAAAAAAGGGAACAAGTCCTTACAGCAAGAATCATTCCCACCCCCTCCACACACAGAGTAGACAGGGATGGACAACTTGGACATTGGCTACCCAAAAAGGGGGGTAGGGGGCTACAAAGGCAAGAAGTGACTGGCTTACAAGCTTTCAAGAGGGAACCTAGATCCAGAGGGCACGGAAGAAGGTAGAATCTCCAGTGAGTAGTATTCAATCTGACTAGGCGGGGCTGATGCAATGAAATGCAGAAGGGTCTCTTGTGATACAATAGTGAATAATTGTTATCAGGACTGATTGTGAGGGTTGGAAATGTAAAGGTAGACGTTTTATAGCAAGGAGGGGAGTGATAAACTTTTCAGTCTAGGAACGGAGGTCCCTAGGGCCATCAAGGAAGAAGAGCAGAGAGTGGGACCCTACCCAGAGAAGCAGTGATGCCTGAAATGGAGCCAGAGATGATGATGTGGAGCGATGGAGCAGCTGGAGACTTTAGATCCAGAGAGGGAGAGCGACTGTGTGCTGAAGACCTGGGGGGTTTTGGGGGAAGGATTGCATGGAGGGGATTGTAACCCCAGCCATGAACTCAGATATACCAATGATCATGAAGATGACACAGGACGGCGCAGCTTTTCATGCTGTTATAGGACACAAGGTCCCCAGGAGTGGGAGCCAACTCAGTGGCAACTGATACTAACAAGAAGTCAGGAGTTCTTAGCTTTGGGGATTATCATGGAAAGTTTGGTCTGAATTGCTATTCCAGGCAGTCAATAGAAATCAAAATACATGAAGATTCTGGTCCAAGCAGTCCTAGAGTCCATGAAAGGAGTCAGACAGGGAAACTGAGGCCCATGTAACAAGTGATTTCATGCCCTCAGCACTGTGATCTCACAACCCAGGCTCTGACATAAGGGAACCAGCTGAATTGTGGGGTAGCTGAAGTCTCTGATTAAAACAGAAATATCTTCTGCAGCTACTGCTCGTGGTGGAAAGGGAAATGGAATTTCGTTTAAATATGATGTTGTTTTTGCAAAGTCTGACTAACGTGAAAGTCCCTATTTAAAAAGGAGGTGACTTGAAATTGAAATTGGTTGGTGTTTCCACACCCACATGTTGACTAAAGCCTTGAAAAACAAACTTCCTGGTAGATTCTGATTCAAATCACCTGGGGGCAAATGCTTCAAGGTACAATCTGTGAGCTGTGAACAGAGAGGCCCAGCCAAGAAAAATCCTGCATCTATGTTTATGAAAAGGCAAACAGATCCCAAAGGGAGGCCCAAGTCCACACTGGCTTTGCGCACAGGCCCTCCAGGAAAGAACACACGGCTTCAGAGGTGACCTTACATCCCAGTGAACCCCATTTCAGAGGCCTTCACAAAAACACGGAGAATGGCCGGAAGGAGACAGAGTGACATGGATGGAATCTTCTCTTTCTTATTGAGCACCTGTGAAATGGTGTGCCATTCGTTTCATTTTCAGCACAGCTGTCTGAAGCACATACATGTTCATGTCACAATGCCTATTATTTTTAATGGTGAAATAGTCTGAGGGAGGTTCAGCAGTGCAACCTATGTATGTCCTAATTTTCCCCAGATAGTCTTGGTATATGTTGTTTTCCCAGCATAATATATTTTTTTAAAACTTTTTGTGAATTGGGTGAAAGCTTACAGAGCAATTTTACATTCAACAATCCATACACACTTTGTTTCATCACATTGATTGCAATCCCTTCAATGTAACATCACTTATCCCACTTCCTGTGCCTCCTGCCTCCATTTCTCCTCCTTTCCTAATCCTTCTAAACTTTGTCTTTTGGTAAATGCCGTCCCTTTTATCTTAAATGGCTGACTGCTGTAAGATTTGTATAACTTACTAATTACTGTTCCTCTTATAGAACTATCTAGTGCTTGACTAAAAATTTAGCCCAGGGGGGTGAGTTCAGTTCCAGGGTTATAGTTTTGAGGTTCCAGAAGTCTCTATAAGATCAATAAGCCTGGTCTTTTTTATGATTTTGAATTGTGTACCACATGTTTTCCTCACTCTATCCAGGACTTTTTTAATGCGATCCCTTTCAGAGCAGTTGGTAGGGTTAGTCGGGCACCTTCTAGTTCTTCTGGTCTCAGGGTTGTGAAGACTGAGGTTCACATGGCGCATTAGTTCACTGGACTAATATCTTACTTGTGTCTTTTATTTTCATTACTCTTCTTTCCTCTAGACAGGGAGAGACAAATAGCTGTATCATAGATGACCACTCAGAAGTTTTAAAGACCCTGGTGTGGCATTGTAGGATCAGCATTGGACTGTGAACCACAAAGGTAGCAGTTCAAACCCACCAGCTGCTTCTTAGAAATCCTATATAGGGTCGCTCTAAGTTGGAACCAACTTTATGGCCCTTAACAACAACAATACTACTTACCAAAGTAGGATGTAGAGCATTGTCTTTGTGGACTATTTTATGCCAATTAACCATGGTGTCCCCTGAGACCATGGTCCTGAGCTCCCAGGCCCATCATTTATTCCTTCAATATGTTTGGTTGTGTCTAAGAAATTTTCATAACTTTGTCCTCTTTATCAGCATAATTATTAACAGTTTCACCCTCCATCCTCAGAATAAGTCCCTGTTTACAATGATAATACAGCATCCGGTTGCCATCAAATTAACTCTGACTCATGGTGACCCCATGTGTGTCAGAGTAGAAAAATCACAGGGTTTTCAATAGCTGATTTTTCAGAAATAGATTACCAAGCTTTTCTTCTGTGGGTGAACTCAAACATCCAATTTCTAATTGGCAGCCACATGCACTAACTGTTTATACCTGACTTAGCAGATAAATTATATGGACATTCTATTAAGTGAATTACCCAAATTCAGAGTCCTGGTGTGGTGCTGTGGGTTAATGCACCAGACTGCAAAGCCGTTTGAACTACAAGGTCAGTGGTTCAAGCTCACCAGTCGCTCCTTGGAAACCCTATACAGGGTCGCTATAGGTCGGAACCGACTCACCAGCACTTAACAACAACAACAACAAGTGAGTGAATGGCAGAGTTAGGATTGGAACCCAAGTTTTCCTCCTTTCAGAAATTAGGTCCACTGGGGGCTCAGTCCTCATTCCTTATAATAGATGCTTCAGGGCATTCACTTTGAATGCTGCCCGTCACCTCCTCTTTCACTTTGGGTCTCTCCAAACCTGTCTGATTGTCTCTCTGTACAGAAAGGAGCACACCAGTGACATCAGTGCTCAGAAGACAGAACACACATGCTCACCAACAACCACCATGTCTGGTGTTTGCTTCATTTTCTAAGTGCATTTCAACCAGTTCCACCGTGTTAAAAATGCACCAACTTTAAATGGCTTTCCTGTTTTGGCAACCAGACCATCTGTTAAACCCTAACTTTCAAGCCAGGACCATTTCAATTGACTCCACGAAAAGGACCTCTTTTCTTCAGAAGGCTGCCTGGGGTCGTTTTTTCCAGCGTCCCTTCCACAGACTCTCTCTTTCCTGCACTTGCCTCTGTTTTCTAAAGTTCCTCTGCAGCATCATTTTATGTTTTGTTATTGTTGTTTAGTGGCTGTCAAGTCCATCTCCAACTCATGGCAACCTCATTTACAGTAGAAAGAAATGCTGCCCATCCTCATGGTCATTTGTGAATCAGACCTTTATGATCCATAGGGTTTTTATAGACTGATTTTCAAACGGAGATTATCAGGCCTTTTTTCCTACTCTATCTTAGTCTGAAAGTGTTGCTGAAACCTGTCCAGCATCATAACAACACACAACCTGTACTGACAGGTGGGTGGTGACTATACATGAGGTACATTGGCCAGGAATCAAACTGGGCCTCCTCCATGGAGGGCAAGAATTCTACCACTGAGCCCCCACTGTCCCTCTGTTTGTTTACCAGGATCACAGAACAGATCCAATTCCAGCTCATTTTTACCAGTGAGGAAATTGAAACCCAGAAGAGTCAAGTGACTTGCTCAAGAGCACACAACTGAAAACTGATTACAAAAGACTGTCTCCTTACTCTGAGGCCAGTCTTTTCTCAAACCATGTTTTCATTTTGATGTGAGACCAGTGGGAATGGGAGACACCTCCAGAAATGCCTGGCGAAATCCATTACACAATGTTATTTGTTGGATGACGAAGAGACTAAGATGCTTGTTGTACCTCAGCCCTTAGATTGGCTAACATTTCAGGGTTTGCAAAGACCTTCAATCAGTCACTCACTGAATCAATCCACTTGCCAGTCTTCCTGCCAGGTGGTGATGCACAAACACTCTCCAGTGTCAAAGAAACCACCACATCTGAGGTGGCCCACCATCTTTAGACACTTTTACGCTAGAGATGTCTTCCTTTCATTGAGTGGAAGATGGTTTCCCTCTAATGTCCTTTTACCCTTTGGTCTTCCCAACAACCCAGTGCAAGGCAAGTCTGAGTCCTTTCTCCCATACATCCTTAAAAATTAAAGACTCATTTTTGCTACTCTTATAGTCACTCATCAATCAAAGATAATAGACCTAAGGTTGAAGTCCATGTCTACCTTGTGTAAGTTACTTAACTTCTCTGAACATCAGCTTCCTCATTTTAAAAATGGAGTGGTAAGGATAAAATTTACCTCAACGTGTTATTGTGAGAAGTTCCTGGGTACTATAAACTGTTAAAGCAATCAGCTACTACCCAAAGGTTGGTGGTTAGAACCCACCTGCAGGAACCTCAGAAGAAAGGCCTGGTGATCTGCTTCTGAAAAATCTCAGCCTTGAAAGCCCTATGGAGCAGTTCTGCTCTGTAAACGTGGGTCACCATGAGTTGAAAGTGATTTTTGGTGTTGCTGTTGAGGATTAGATGAGATAATCCACACAACCAACTAGGCCCAGTGTCTGTCACAGTAAGCACTTTTAAAAAAATGGTAACAATGACTATCCTCGTTAAAAAAATTGTGTTTTTAGTGAAAGTTTACAAAGCAAATTAGATTCTCATTTGACAATTTCTACACAAATTGTTCCAAGACATTAGTTATATTTTTCACAATGTGTCAACATTCTCTTTAATTGCAAATATACTCACTTTTCTTCAACTTTATATTGTATTTCTCTGAATGCAGAACTACAGCTTTAGTATGTCTGGAAGCCCCACCACCTGACTAACCTTTATTATCAGCTAAAACCCGTGTCCCTTTTTCACACATACAGCTGCTAAGGCGGTTCACCCCTAACCTGTCCTCTCACAGCTTTGTTTGACTTTGTTCTCTCCCTCTGAGTGCAAGGCTTGCAGCTCTCTGAATTACATTTTATCCTGTTAGAGGCTGTACATCCTTCTGACCCATCAGGACTGTTTTTGCATCCCGAGGCTTGGAGACTAGGCGAAGATGATAGCCATGTGTAAACCACAAAGGCTCCACCACGAAAGGTTCCTGCCTGTTTCTTTTCTTTCTCCCATTGCAGGGTCCATAAAAGCCCAGCTGTCCAATGAGGTGACCCCTTCGAGCCTGACCGGCCCTGTTGACGCATTGCAGGCAATTGTCTGCAGAGGAGCCCTTGTGCCCCTTTTGAAGTTCAGTGGAGTGAAGTGTAATCTAAGTGAGCTGGAACACATTTTGATAAAGCAGCTTCCATGGCCAGGGGCCTCATTTCAGCAAACCATTAACATGGGAAGTGGAGTCGGGCTGAGCTTTCCTGTCTGGGCCCTCTAGCTCTCGCACCAGCCTTTGATCACAAGACATCAAGATTTTAGCACTCAAAAGGAGAGCTCTGTCTAACACCCTCAGTATGTTTACTGGTGAAGAAACTGAAGCCCAGAGAAGGCAAGTGACTTGCCTGAGGTCACACAGCAGATGAAGAGCAGACCTGTCCTGAAAACCTGGTCCACACTGGCAATGCCTATCTCAGGTCATGCAAAACAGTGGGTGGTTAATGTGAAAAAAGAGAGAATCTAGAAAGGACAATGCAAAATGTGGAAGAACTGACATGTTTTCCTGGCCTACTGAGGAAGGGGAGTAGGAACACAGCGATCTGATTGGTGTTCACAATTTTTCGAAGCACATTTGCATTGTTGGTCCCAACAGAGTTGCCCATAGTAGGAGGAATTAGTCAGGGCTGGTGTCTTCTTAGTGAGAGTCCATCAGGAAGGAGAAGAAGCCTGCCAAGATCTCACAGAGCAGGCAGATTGCTTCTGTGGGAGCCGTTTGCCTGGAAGACACTTTCAGGCCACTTGGGTAGTAAACAGGGCAATAGAATCAAGGTCAGGAAATTGTTGTGAGGACTACATAAGTGCTTAGAATGTGTTGTTGTTGTTATGGAGTGCTGTTGAATCGGTTCCTACTCATAGTGACCCTGTATAGGGTTTCCAAGGAATAGCTGGTGGGTTTGAACCTCTGACCTTGTGATTTACAGTCCAGTGTTGACGCTACAGCACCACAGCAGGAGTCTTTCATAGAATAATACCTGATATGTACTCAGTACTGCTGGCCACTGTTGTCATCATCACTGTCACCAGAATATTTGTCATTCTTAACCCCCCTCAGGTCTGATTCAGCCAGCCCAACCCATGCCCCACCCTCCCTCACCTAGGAGAAAGGAGGGTTGTTCCAGAAACGAACTTCTGCCCTGGACATCCACACCCTCTATCAGTGGGTCCTCAGAGCACCCCCTGGAAACTCTGGACTGGTGAGTGCCCCCACCCCCAGTGTGGTGGTCAGATAGTGTGACCTGAGGTGACCAGACTGTCTTTTGACTCTCCGGACATCCCTCTGAGCTTCCAGAACACATCTGTCCTCCCTGGTTCTCTGGGAGGCCTTTCAGGTATGTGTGTGACAGGGGGGTGGGGAGCAGGGAGGCAGGGAAAGACTCCCCTCTGAATGCCAGCAGGTCCCCAGGACAAGGCATATGGCTAACTCTCCACCATCTGAATGAATGTGGGCAGGGAGGCAGAGCGGACCCAGTCTTTCTTTTCAGCCTTAGAATCTCTCTGTGCTGCTCTGGCAGCAAATATGTCTTCCTAATTGTGTCTTGCTCAGGCTGACGTTAGAATGAGTTGACATTCCTAGGACTCGACGGGGTGGAGAGAGCCCAGAGCCTGCTGGGCGCCTCAGGGGACCCATTCTATAGATGATTCACAAAAGCAGAGTGTTCACAGCTCCTCTTTTTGTCTGTTCTCTATTTAACTTCTTCTGAGTTTCCTCTCCCAGTCTTAGCTTTTTAAAGACAAAAGCCAGGACATTTCCTTTCCATGAAACTCCTCACAGAAACTTAGCAACTTATTTTTCACTGTGGACACATACGATGGATCAATGTGTTCTAAGCCAGATCTCTCATGTTGTTGTAGTACCCTAGCATTTCTGTCTCTCACCTCCCTCCTTCCTTGAGTAAGTACTATGTTCCAGTCTTTATGTTGCTGAAGAGAAAGAAACAAAGACAGAGTTCTGCCCTCAAGAAGCTCCCCACGGTTCAATGGTACACATCAAACAATGTGGTAGGCAGTAACATAGGGAGGAGCACAGAGGAAAGGGATTCTGCCTATGGTGGGTGTGATCAGGGAAGGCTTCTTGGAGAAGGAGATGTCTGGGTGGAGGATTCTGAGCCAATAGATTCAGATAAGGGCCTGGAAGTTGTAAATATCAACCTTTCCGAATGTTCTCCCAGTGGCTAGAACTCATCCTGTGGCCTTATCTAGCTACAAAGGAGGCCAGGAAAACTGGTATCTAACTCAGTGATTTTTCACTGAGGGAGATTTTATCCTTCCTTTTCCCCAGGAGATATTTGGCAATATTCAGAGACATTTTTGATTGCCATGTCTGGTGCAGAAGATACTACTACCGGCATCTGGTGAATAGAGGCTGCTACACATTCTGCAATGCACACAACATGACAGCCTTCCGTGTATCTTTACCCGCTGCCTAAACAACCAAGAATTTTCTAACCCCCAAAAGTTAACAGGGCCGAGGTTGAGGAATACTGCTCTAACTAGACAGCCAGGTGTTCCGTTAAACTTTGGGTATTCTATTACTAAACTAAGACAAAGAAAAAAGATACAGGGGGACAACCAGCAATTTCTGCCCTTGTCCCATACACTGAGGGTTACATGATGGAAGAGGATTAAAATGATATCTTTTCCCAGGGGTATCTCTCTCCAGCAGGGATCAAAGCTTTAAGTCAGTGGGTTTCGTGGACTATCAAGTATTAGCCTGCAAGACAGGGAGGATTTGTGGCTGGGCAGTCAGTCCTAAAGCTCACCCCCTGGGTGGCCCACCCAGAACCATGCCACCAAGGAGGCTGGAACCCACAAGCCTCCCAGGAAGATGGGGCCTCAGCGTTTCTGAAAGGTCCCACAGGTGGGTTCACAGTCTCTCCCTGCAGTACTTCACCCTCCAGGTATGCCCTGAGACTACTTGGGACCTTTTCTGATTGGGTCTGTTTTTCAAGGTCGTAACCTGGACTGGGCAAAAAGGAGTCTGAGAGACTTCCTGGAAAGACACCATAGTATAATTTACTATGTATTCACCCAGCTACACCAAATAAGCTGTCGTAAACCCCAGTATGAGAAACTCAAAAAAGAGGTGTAAGGATTTGCATATATCTTTAAAGAACCTTCCCACTACCACCCTTTTAGGCTGCAATTTCCCAATAACCAGCTACTCTCAAACTGACTCTGACTCATGGTGATCCCCATGTGTGTCAAAGTAGAACTGTGCTCTGTAGGTTGTCAATAGCTGCTTTTTCATGCACCTTTGGGTGGACTCTAACCTCCAAGCTTTCAGGTAGTAGTCTAGTACGTTAACTATTTGCATCACGTTCCAGAACATTCTATATAGCATATCCCAAAACCGCCCTTAATAATTGACATGTTACCTCCTTTAATCTCTCCATCAACCCATGCTGCTGTTATTCCCATTATACAGAGAGATTAAGTAACTTGCTCAAAGCCACACAGTCAGATTCAAAGACTAGTTTTAAACCTCAGGAATGTCTGTCATTAACACTCATGCTCTTTCCACAACTGGATTCAGACCTATTGTTAAATGTCTACATCTCCAGGAAAGGAGATGTATATCTCCATTGTCTATGTCACACCCATAAACAAATCTCAGCCCCTGGACAAATGCTGCAAACATGGGTACATCCATCCTATAATTTCCGGTTGGGAAGACAGAAGCACAGAGTGGTCAAGTGACTTGTTTAAAGCCACACAGTGAGTCAGAAAGTGACTCAAAAGCCCTGCCCTCCCTCTGCACTAACAAATAAACAGTCGCCGTGAAGTAGTTCCAGCTCCCCTGTGGATTTGGCCAGAAAAGTTGAGCTGTTAACCTGGGGAAGAGGTTCAGGAGGGACTCCAGATTTCATAGCTGTGGGACTTGGGGGTCGGTGCAGAGGAAACCAGCGGGGGAAGAAAGACTGTTTTTGTCCGTGTGCAGGAAGAAACAGCAATGACTCAAAGACACACGTGCTCTGAATCCATTGAGCAGAAAGAGTTCATTTTTAGATAGATGTTCTTTTGAGTCTCAACCACACCAGTCGCCACAAGTTGGCATTTGTCAACAGGAAGCCCATCCCAGTGATGCGTCTTTCGGTCTCTTATGATCCCTGCCAGGGGGTGACAGCTTGGGGCTGGTGAGAACCAGAAGCAAGGGGAGTGGCCACCAGACCAAGGACACCAAGCCCAGGGAATGACCTTCATACCTCTAAGACAGGCAGTTGTGCCCAGCAGCCAAGATCTCAGATTTTCCCAGTCCAGGTCTACCACAAAGGGGACTGAAATAGCTCCGAGTTTCAGTGCCCACGAAGCAGGGAGGGCAGTGGCAGGGATGGCAGGCGGTGAGCATGAGCACAGCATGGCCTTGTTGGGGAGTTATGGAGCTCCGCCTCCTCCAGGCTATGTCACCTGCCAGTGGCAGAATTGGGCAGAGACATTGGCCCATGGCTGGGAACAGTAGAAAGGGGAAGCCATTTGTTAGGCCAATCATGAGGAAAACACCCAGACAATCCAAATAGAGGGCCTTCTGCAAGCTAATGACCTGGACTGAAAACCTGAGAATGTCATAGCAGCATGACTCACAGTAACCAAAGTGGAAACAACCCAAATGCCCATCAACCAATGAATGGATACCTAAAGTATGGAATATATATACAATGGAATACTTCTCCGCCATAAAAAGAAATGAAGTCCTGATGCATACTACAATGTGGATGAACCTTAAAAACATTATGTGAAATGATAGAAACCAGATACCAAAGACCACATATTACATGATTCCATTTATATGACATGCCCATAATAGGTAAATCTATAGAGACAGAAAGTAGATTAGTGGTAGCTGTGGGCACAGGAGATAGGTAAACGAGGAGTGATGGCTAATGGGTTGTTAGAAGCCATCAAGTTGTTCTGATTGATAGCAGCCCTGTGTACAAACACTGCCCTGTCCTGCTTTTCCCCACAATTGCTTGAACCTATTCTTGCAGTTACTATGTCAATCCACTTCATTGGGATGGGGGGGTCTTTTTCTCTGAGCCTCTACTTTACAAAGCACGATGTCCTTCTCTAGGGACTGGTCCCTTGTGATAACATGTCCAAAGTACATGAGTTGAAGTTTACCATTCTTGAGTTTTCGGGTATGCTAACGGGTGTGAGATTTCTTTTTAAGTGATGAAAATGTTCTGGAATTAGGTAGTGGTGATAGTTGCACAACTTTGTAAATACTAAAACCCACTGAATTGTACACTTTAAAAGGGTAAATTTATGCTATGTGAATTATAGTTCAATAATTTTCTTTTAATGACAAGCAAATACAATATGAGATCCTTGAGCTATATTAGGGGGAAAAAACTCCAGCTATGAAGGACATTATTGAGGCAACTGGGGACACTTGAAAGTTGTATATGAAATGTCAGTATTATATCAGGATTAAATGTCTTGAGTTGATGCTAGTGCTGCTGTGGTTACATAGAAAACGTCTCCGCTGGAGGTAGAACTATGCTGAGGTGTTTACGTGAAGTATCACGATGCCTGCCACATAGTTTCAGATGGTCAGCATTTACAGATATGACGAGGTTAAATAACTTGCCCAATGTGGCATAACTAAGAAGAGATACAGTTAAGAGATTTGCTGTCATCTAGAGCCCTGGTGTGACACTGTGGGTTAATGAGCCAGATTGCAAAGTTGTTTGAACTGCAAGGTTGGCGGTTCGATCTCACCAGCTGCTCCTTGGAAACCCTATACAGGGTCACTATGGGTCAGAATCAACTCGACGGCACTTAACAACAACAAAGTACATCTGGTTAAGATTATGGGCTCTAGAACCAGATTGCCTGGGCAAATCTGCAGCTTTGGCCCTTTCCAGCTATGTGACCTTGGGCAAGTTACTTAACCTCTCTGTGCCCCATTCTTTTTCTTTTTGATGCTGCTGCTGCTGCTAACAATAATAATACCGGCAGCAGGGTGTTGTGAGTTCAAACATGTGAAGCCCCTGGTGGTGGTGGCAATTGTCCTCAGTGCCTGCCACTGAGTTGATTCTGACTGATAGGACCCTATGTAGGATTTCTGAGGCTGTAAATCTTTATGGGAACAGAAAGCCTCATCTTCCTCCCATGGAGTAACTGGTAGATTTGAACTACTGAGTTTTTGGTTAGCAGCCCAGTTCATAACCCAATATGCTACCAGGATTCCGTATGTGAAGCCTTTAGTGGTAGTGGTTGTGCGCTGTGGTAGTCGGTTCTGATTCGAAGCAACCCTGTATAGGATTTCCAAGGCTATAAATCTTTACAGGAGAAGAAAACATCATCAGCTGTTATTGAAGGGAGACATACCGAAACCAATGGCACTTAACAACAACAATTTGTTCTAGAAAATTTATAGAAAGCTGTCAAGTGTATTCTATTTCTAACCCCATTTTGTAGACTAGGAAAGGGAACCATACCAAAAATGAAGGCATTTGACCAAGCCTGCAACTAATCAGAACAGAGACTGGATTTAAACTCAGGTCCTTCTGAATCCTAAGGCTGCACCCTTTGTGCTATACCAGTGGTTTCTAAAGTGGGTGCTTGTGCCCCAGGAATTGTGTGGGAAGTAACATTATAATGCCTATTTATTGTATTTCATCCTGAAGGAAGATGTCTAAGGCGTATTGAAGGAATTGGCAAAGAACAAGGCTCTAGGAATTGATGGAATAAAAATAGAAATCTTTCAAGAAAGTGAGGCAGCACAGGAGGCA
>NW_006408556.1:3743273-3751101 GCF_000296735.1 Chrysochloris asiatica
CCGCAATGATTGCCTAGCTTCTGAAAACTTTAACAGGCAATAAAACCTACGATGGTTGATGAACAATTGCAAAGTCAGTAACATCTATTAACTCCCCATTCCCCCCGCCCGGAAAAATCCTGATTTTTTTTTTTTTTTTAAATGTAGGTCTTATAATATGCACAATATAAAAGTCCAGTATTATTTCAGTCCCTTTGAAGTGGCTGCCCAACAACCATTCCCAACCCCAATTTTCCCTGGTTGCCTGAGAAGTTCCCAGACTCTCTTGTGGCTAGAGAAGTCATGTTGACCCAGTGCTGTCCAATGAGTAACAAGGGAACATACACTAGGGGCTTCTTTTTTCTGTTTTTCTTATTTTTTAATGTGAATTGAGTGAAAGTTTACAGAGCAGATCAATCTGTTACATTCAACAAATCATATGTTGTTGTTGTTATGTGTCGTGGAGTCGGTTCCGACTCATAGCGACCCTGTACAGGGTTTCCGAGGCTGTAAATCTTTATGGAAGCAGAAAGCCTCATCTTTCTCCCGCGGAACAGCTGGTAGTTTCAAACTGCTGACCTGAAGGTTCCCAGCCTGATTCATAACCACTACGCTACCAGAGCTCCTTAACAAATCATACACTTCATTTTATCTCAATGACTGTAATCCCTTCAATGTAACATGACTTATCCCACTTCCTCTCTGTATTTCTTGTTTCATTCTTCCTTCTCTCCTAACCCTTCTAAATTTTGTGCATAGCTAAATGCTGCCCTTTTGATCTCAAATGGTTGGCCATTTTATGGTGTGCATATCTTACTAGTGTTGTTGTCTCCCTATAGACTTCTCTATTGGTTGGCTGAAAATTGAGCCAGTGGAATGAGTTCAGTTCTAGAACTGATGGGGGACCAAGGCCATAGTCTCAGGGTTCCACCAATTTCTATCTAATCAGTAAGCCTGGTCTTTTTATGATTTGGGGTTTTGTTCCACATTTTCTCCCACTCTATCCAGGACCCTCTAATGTGATTCCTTTCAGAGCAGTTGGTGGTAGTAGCTAGCACCATCTAGTTCTTTTAGTCTTGGGGTCATAGCGCCTGATGTTCCTGTGGTCCATGAGTTTATTGGACTAATTGTTTCCATGTGTCATCGGTTTTCATCACTCTACTTTCCTCCAGACCAGAAGAAACTAATAGTTGTACCTTAGATGGCTGCTCATGAACTTTTAAGATCCTAGCATCTACTCACTGAATTTGGATGTAGAACATTGTCTTTGTGGATTATGTTATGCCAATTGACCATGGTGACCCTCAACACTATAGACCTGAACCCCCAGGCTCAGTTACTCATTCACCAGAGGCTTCTAGAAAAGATGTTTAGCTTCTTAAAAAGGGGACAGGCACCAGAGTATGACTGCTGGTCGTGGTTATGTGCTGTGGAATCGGTTCCTACTCATAGCGACCCTGTACAGGGTTTCCGAGGTTGTAAATCTTTTTGGATGGCTAGTTGCCCATATTCCCTTTTACCTATTTATGTGGTGGCATTACAATAATTGGAGACCCAGACCCCTTGTATATTTTTGGTTTACTATTCTGTTGTCTTCCTGGTGTGGCACTGTGGGTTAATGTGCTGGACTGCAAAGTTGATTTGAACCACAAGGTCGGTGGTTCAAGCTTACCAGCCTTGAAAACCCCATGCAGGGTCACTATGAATGGGAACTGACTCAACGGCACTTAACAACAACAATCCTGTTATTGGTTGTCACTGAGTTGATTCTGATTCATGTATGCAAAGCAGTGATTCTGTGGAGTTTTCAAGGCTGCGATCTTTCACATTTCCAGGTCTGTCTTCTGAGGCATCTCTGAGTGAATTCAAACCACCAAGCATTTGGTGAGTAATTCACAAAGACATATAATGTGAAAAGTGCGATTAGGAAACTGACTCATGAGGGCTTACACGCGTGGCACACACCTTATTTGTATAAGAATATGGTAACTGTGCCACCCCGTTATCCCCTGCTATCCTAGTGCATAGCTTTTATCCTCAAGGTCACCTCATTGTCCAAGATAGTTACTGAGTTTCAGCCATTATATCTCAAGTCTAGCCAATTCCATGCCCTCCCCCACCTTTAAGGAGTTTTCCTGAAGGTTCTGCTTACTCACTGACAGCAAGCAAGATTGGGAATTATTCTTTTGCCTGGGCACAATGCTGCCTTAAGCAGAATCAAAGTTCTATTCCTAAGGAAGAAGAGGGAATGGATTGGAGGTAGAAACTAGCAGCCTCTGCCCCAGTTTCCAAAGGTGAGAGGGCAGCGTGGGTCAGAGCAAAGAAGATGGGACTAAAAGTCAAAAGACTTGCTCTGACCTTGGATAAGCTCCAGAACGTCCCTGAGCCCCAAGCAGAAGACTGTGGAAGGAGTTGTGAAGGAGCTTCATGAGACATAAAGCCCATTCCCATGTAAGGAACTACTGTTGTTACTACGGCTATCATTCATACTAAGAGGTGCTGGCTGTTTGCTACTGGGAGAAAGGCAGAGGAGCCCAGAAGGGGAAAGAGAACAGCATTTTCTAGCATAAATCGTGAAGATGCTACCACTGCTGGAACTGTGCAGAAGGGACAGGGCGCTGTTCCCCCAGCGCCACGCCACGTGCTCTGGCTCTGTAAAACTCTGGACTCTGGCAAAGGCCCCGTGCTTCCAGCTTAGCCTCAGACAGGCAGGTAAACAAACAGGACACCATGGGGGAGCAGAGGCTCAAACACCCAGGATAGACGAGAGTACCTCCCAGAGCAGAAACCAGAGTTCTGGGTCTCCGCAGGCTGAAACAGCCTGCCGATTGAGTCAATCAACCAACACATTGGTCAGACTCGTCGGGGAGAAACCAAAACCCCAGCCAGATCTATTCTTTAGCAGTTTGTCATTAAGCAAAAATAAAAATGATCCTCTCCACCCCCACCCCCAAACCCCAACTCCAACCACCGGGATGTTTGGCATCAGGAGTTGCCTTAGGTCAGCCTGGGCCAAGTCAAATGTTGTGGGTCATTTTTCCATACAGCAGTCAGTAGGGCGGCTGCAAGGTGAACTCCAAGTGTAGAGGAAGGGACAATGTTTTCTTCCTGAGCTCCTCATGCCCCAGGTCGAGTGGCCCATGGGGGAGTTTGAGCAAATAGTTCTTTCCTGAATGGGAGTAGTGGAATGGCTTACTGGGAGCTCTGGGATGCACTTGAAAATTTTTTTATAAATACTGAATGCCTTCTGTGTATCTGCAAGCTCAGCAGGATGGTGGATTTCTGCTCCCAGGGCTGGGCATTTGGGGATCTGAGCTTCTTCTTGGTGTTGGCGTGTACCCGATTCCCATCCTGCTCTGGCAGTGTGAGCTGTGGAAAATCTGCCCCTTAGCCTTTAAAGACGAATTAGTTACAACTCAAGGAGGCTTTAGGGGTTAAAAGCTCAAGAAGTGGTAGAAAATGATAAGCCTAGTTTCCTATCCTCCTTGGTTTGGCACAGGTTAAGTGTATTGTTGGTGAGTGCTGACAGGTTGGTTCCAACTCATATATCAACTCTGTATAGGGTTTCTGAGGAACAGCCGGTAGGCTTGAACCACTCACCTTGCAGTTCAAACCGACCTTGAATTTGAGTGCTTATCCTATAATGCCACAACAGGATTCCAGGTTGAGTGTCTAAATCAGCTTTACTTCCTGATTTTCTTCACTTAAGAATTAAGTCAAAACTTAAAAAAAAAAGGATAATTGAAGTAAGCATGCAGACAAAAAAGAGCACATATCGTAGGTATAAAAAACTTGAAAAGTTTCTGCAAAGTGAACACACCCATATAACACCCAGCTCAGAAAGAGAACACTGTTAACTCCCAGAAACCCTTTCATGCCCCTTCCCAAAAATTGCTCCCCAAGACGAACCCTCTCCTGACTTCTAGCCCCATAGAAGAGTCTTGCCTGCTTTTGAACTCTGTATAAATGGAATCATACTCCTGTATGGCTTCTTCTATTTAACATCATGTCTGTGAGATTCATCTACGTTGTTATCTTTGCTCTCAGGGCTGCCTGGTATTCCATTCCATATGACACACTATCCATGCACTTCAGGTCGTCATGAGGTTTGTTTCCAGTTCAGTGCTATCATGAAAGTGCTACTAGGAAATGAATTTGCCTTTCACAATCAGGCCCCATAGCCTTTTACTTAGAACCTCCCTTTTGTCAGGAGTTGCATTAGGTACTCAGATATCTATCAGTAGAACATGCTATGAATGAGGTGGGATTATCATCCTCAGGTTGACAGTAAGGAAACCAAGCCTCAGAGGTATCAAGAAACTTCCCCAAGGTCACATGACTGGTCTAAGTGGCTGAGGCCATGACTCAAATTCTGATGTTTGCCTCAAGTCCAATGCTCTTTCTACTGTCCCACTGCTTCAATCTTGCAACTCTCTGGCTACAGAGGAAATAAGAAGATTTTGGTTTGTGGCCCAGTCCTTGCCTTAGTTCCAGGTAGAAAATCTTTCCCCTGGAGCCACTAAACTCGAAATTTGGGCTTTCTGGAAGCATTTTCCTCTTTCCTGGCAAGTAGCCCAGGACAAAGGAACAAGACTCCTTAACTCCCTCAACTCAACCCTTAAACTTTGCTCTAGGTTTTTTGTTTTTTGTTTTCAAAAAAAAACTACAAGTTTCTTCACACCTCTACCCTCCTGTCAGGAGGCCTCTAGAGTGGCCCAAGGCTAACAGCTACATTACTCTTCTTGGCACAAACAACAACATGCCCATTAGAAGGGACTTGGAAGGAACCACTTAATCCAAAGTATCTTTCTCTGGCCTGCTGGTATTGTTTGGTGAAAAACACTTACTCTGTGTTGGCCTGAATGGTCTTGCTCTGGGAGGTATGGGAATATAGGTTGGATACAGTCCTTGCCCTCAGAGGAGGGAGGTGGGACCCAGCCATAGTAACCAGCCCACCTATGAGGAGTTTTGGGGTCCAGGGAATGCTGCAGTAGGGTTTCCCCAGGCATTGTCTGCAGAAAGCTCTTGTCATCCATCATGAAAATATTTCTTGAGGGCTTACTGCACGCCAGAGGTTGTCAAGGCTGTAACCACTTGGAAGTAAGTAAATCACCAGGTTTTTCTTTTGAGGTTTGAGCCCATGCAGCCAAGTACTCATCTCTGCCACCGAGTAGGGGCTTTGAGCCTCCACGAAGTTTCAGGAAAGTCGGGGCAACGTGGTGGGCCACGGGTGCCCAGCTAGAGTCCTCTTCCCCTCAGGCTTCGCTGTCCCTGCTGTTCCCCGCCTCACACCAGCTTCCCCAGGGCCAACAATGTATCTTTCAGGAACGTCCACCCCCACTGGAAAATCCCCCGCAAGGTCTCAGAGCCTCCGGTGTCTGCTTTCCTGGAGGTGACGGATTCCGCACCACGAATGAGGTGTACCCGCAGGCGCCAGGACGAGCCAGTGACTCACTGTCAGGGAACCCGCACCTCTGGCTGGCTGCCCTCATCGAGCGCCCCGCTGGGGAAACTGGCTGCCTCCTTCCGGGCTCTGGTCAGTTTGTTAATTAATTTATTTTCATTTTAACTTAAACATTTATAAATGTTGCAAAATGAATGCATTTGATCATACCCTACATAGTTTTAGAAAGCATTCTTTTTTCACTTTTTTCTTGTCCCCTGCTCCCAACCTCATACCCACCCCTAAACCAAAGCAAAACAAAAAACAGCCGACAACAAACCCACTGCTGTCAATTCTGACATATAGTCAAACCTATAGGACAGAGTAGGGCCGCCCCATAGGGTCTCCAGTGCTGCAAATCTGTACGGAAGCAGATTACCACATCTTTTCCCAACCACTGACTTTTCAGTTAACATTTGAGGGTTTTGACCACTCTGCCACTGGGGCTCGTTCCCATCCCCAGGTAACCCATATTAAGAGCCTAGAGTGAGCCCTTCCATATTTTCTCGATGTTCATCTAAGCATATCCAAATACCTCTCTATAGATTTACATATACACAAATGTGTGTACCTAGAATCTTATTAGACATTTTAAAACTATTTTTCTCATCCGTTGATACCTTCTGGGAACTACTTTGGTTGATTGTTGTTGTTGTTATTAAGTGCTGTTGAGGAGCCCCCAGTGAGCTTGAACCATCAACCTTGCTGTTCAAACCGACCTTGCAGTCCAGCACATTTACCTGCAGCTCCACATAGAGGAGTCTTTTAAAAAATTATTTACATACAAAAAAAGAGAAAAGGCCCATTTCAAGTGCCTGACCCACTTTCCAGGGGCCACTATTGGTCTGTTCTGCAGTCTCAGTGCCCACTGCATTTGTGTGTGGATGGTTTAGCCAATCACTCCCTTCCCATAGGCATCCACTGTGTTTCCAGTGTGTTGTTTTAAATTTTATTATTTTGTTGTTGAGAACACATGCAGCAAAATATACAGGGGACTTCAAAATGTTCATGGAACAATTATATTACCTTGCAATTCCATTGTTCCATAAATCCTTTGACGCCTCCTCCCATACCAGTTCAGTTACTACATGTACAATTCAGTGCCATTGATTACAGTGTTCAACCACTGGCATCCTTTTTTGAGTTCTTCTTCACCCATTAACATAATTGTACTGCCACCTACGGTTCTTACCTAATCTTTCCAGTTGCTGTTGCCATATAGTTGTTAAAAGAACGTAGTGTCAAGACTAAACTTTTGTTTGGTTTTAAGAAGGCTTCAAGAGGATATTTTTGACTTTAGGTTTAAAGATTATCTCAGGGCAATAGTTTCAGGGGTTCATTCAGCCTCCATGACACCAGGAAGTCTGCAGTCTATGAGAATTTGAAATTCTGTTCTGCACTTTCCTCCTTTTGATCAAGATTCTTCTAGAGAAACTTTGATGAATATGTTCAGTGGTTTCTGGGAATAATGGTAGCTGGGTATCATCCAGTTGTGTTCCCAGTGTATTCCTACTATGAACAATGTTGGGATAATATTGGGATAACATTCCTTATCACAAATCCATGTGTTCAGGAGTGGGATTGCAAGATTGAGTGTCAATGGATTTAGTTTTATAAGATGCTGCCAATGGCTCTAGCACTAAACAATGGTTTAGCACATCACCATTGTCAACACCAGCAGTGAGTGAGGATGCCCTTCCCCCTGCCCCCCACAGCACCAATGGGGGCCACAGTCTCCTGGGACCACTCTGAGATATCTCACTATTACCATTATCACTATTACCTTACCCTTTAATGAAACAGAGCATATTTTTATTTGCTTTTAGGCCATTTGTCTTTGCTTTTCCAGAAATGCCTCCTTCTGGTACATCTTAATGTACTTTAAGCATAAAAATTCCTGTCTACTCTGAATGGTCGGGTAAGAGGACTCAGGAGTTAACAGAACAGACTAGTTAATTGAGAGCACCCTCGTTTACGACACCCAATTTTCAAAAGATGAGACCATAATCAGATATGTAATGTAACAAATATGAAAACCACGTAGGGAAAGGACTTTGAGGTCAATTACCAACTGTGTGTTATCAGGTTAAACACCCCCAGCCCCTGTGAGCTCATCAGTGAAATAGGGATAATGATGATTGTGCTTCCTACCACTTTACATTATTGTAAACTATGGCAATAATTTAGGTAAAGAACCTGAGGTAGTGTAGATAGTTCGTGAAAGGTAGTCAGGCATGATAAATACAGGCTAGGCTTTCTTAAGGACTTAAAAAGGTTAGTCTGTCAATCAACATTGTATGACTGGGTGAAATTGGTGGACCAGTGATAAGATTCACATAAACCAGGACTTCTCAGCCTCAGCACTATTGACATTTGGACCAGATAACTCTTTTTTTTTTTTTTTTT
>NW_006408556.1:3752304-3770649 GCF_000296735.1 Chrysochloris asiatica
TGTCTCCAAGGGAAGTGACCCGTTTGTTCCTGTAGTAACAGTCCATCTGCCTCCATTGCTTCATATTTTTCCTGTAGGTCTTTCATTTGAGAAGTATCTTTTGTTCTTCTCACCGCTCCAGGCTGGTCAGCTCGTCCTTTCAAGTGGAGGTGTCTCATCTCTGGTGATCTGGATGTTGGACCAGATAACTCTTGTTGTGGGCAGCTATCCTGTGCTTCAGAAAATGTTTAATAGTATCCCTGACCTCTATCCACTGATGTCAACGGCACTACCCCCCAATTGTGACCATCAAACATGTTCTCAGACCTTGGAGATATTGCCCCTCGCTGAGAACCACCACTGATAGAAATCCTCTAGGGAGAAACTTCTCATGGGTTTACATAAAAAGAAGTGAAGCCCTGCCCATGCCCTGTCTTCCTCTCCACAGGACTTCCACCTTTCAGTTCCCAGGAGAAATCCCCACCCCAGCAGGTCTAAACATCAGCTAGGTCTGAACAGGGTATATTAGGATGGAATGGAGCATCTTTGAAATACATAGCTTGGCTACAGAGGGGAACCAGACATGCTGCCTTCACCTAACAGGTGCCAAAATGTCAATAATACAGAGTCTGAGAAGTTTTGGTTTATAGGAATCTTATCAGTGGGCCCACAGGTAAGAGCTGCCCTGAAAAGTTCAGCATTCTGAGTAGAAGGATAGGTGAGCCCAGGTGCAATCACACTTAGTGAAAATGGACATATGATGGTCTGTAATTGCTTTCTTTTGTAAGGGTCTCTTCTTCCTTCCTCCCATGCTATGGACATGACTCAGGCTCAGCAGAGCCATGGTTTTAACTCTTACCTCTCTGTGACTACATATTCTACATAATCTACATATTTCAGACCTCCTTTGTAGACATATGCTCCATTTCTCTGTTACCATTAGAATGTTTCATCTTCACTGTAAACTCTTCATTCCCCCAAACACAGTTCCATATTTCTCCTCTTGATTCAAGTCAATTCAACACTACTGATTGCTTCCCAAGGTCTGTCTGCCCCTTCCAGGGTCCTGGACAACACACCCAGCTAAAAGACTACGTTTCTGGGTGTCCCCTGAAGCATGGTATAGTCATGAGGCTAAGTCTTGGCTAATGAGATGCAAGAAGGATGGTGTAGGACTTCTAGGAGGGCATATACCCTTCTTGCCTTTCCAGGCTTCTTCCTTGTCTCTTCCTGGAACTCAGATGTAATGAGTGAAATTCCAGGTACTATTTTGAGCCATGAGGAGAATTTGAAGATAATAGAAGGAACTCGATAATGGAGCCGAGGACTTTTATGTGAGGGAAAAAACCGTTGTGTGTTTTTCCCTCACATAAAAGGGAAACAGGGGAAAACCCTGTTATTGTTGTTGTTATGTGCCATTGAGTTGGTTCCGACTCACAGCAAATAGTTTCCAAAGAGTGGCTCTTGAGTTTGAACCGCTGACCTTTTGATTCAAACCAATCTTGTGGTCCAGTACTTATTCTACAGCATCACACCAGGACTTTTGTATGTGATTGTTGTTGTTGTTGTTGTTGTGAAGTGCTGTCGAGATGGTTCCAACCCATAATGACCCTGTATAGGGTTTCCGAGGAGCAGCTGGTGCGCTTGAACCGCCAACCTCACAGTTCAAACAGCTTTGTGGTCTGGCACATTAACCCACAGCGCCACACCAGGACTCCTTGTATGTGATTAGACCTTGTTATTTCACATCAAGATGAGTCCTGGTGGTGCTGTGGGTTAGGCATTGGGCTGCTAACTGGAAGGTAAATGGTTCAAACCTACCAGCTGCTCCACCAGACAAAAATGAGGCAGTCTGTTCCCCTAAAGATTTACAGTCTCAGAAACTGTATATAGGCTTGCCATGGTTAGGTATCAACTTGATGGTAGTGGAGTGTTTTGTTTTTTGTTTTTTAATTACCATCAAACACAATTCCTAACTGAAATAAGTGGCTGACTGCTCCTCCAAATTCATGCATTATTAGTCTTTGCCGTTCTTCAGTTCTCGCTACCCTCTACTCCTGAGACTGGAACTGTCATTGATTCACATTTCTCCAGCCAGTCCTGATCTGTCACTTTTTCTCATTAAGACTTCTTGTACCTGCCGGTCTTTTCCTTTCATTACTCTTAGCACGACCAATACCAGGGCCTTAGTGAGAAAGGGCCAATCAGAGGTATACCAGACTAATGTCAGTGCTGGGATACCCAATGAGGTCCCAGGTACCAGCTACCACCAGGAGATATCTTTAGGGGCAGGTCCAAGGGTGGGAACAGTTGTTTTATCAGCTCACAAACCAATCCCCATTGCAGTCGAGTCTGTTCCATCTTATGGTGAGCCCATGTGTTATATGAATTGCTTCATAGGGTTTTTCAAGGCTGTGACCTTTTGATAACAGATCACCAGGCATTTCTTCTGAGGCACCTCTGGGTGGGTTTGAATCACTAACTTTTTGGTTACTAACTGAGTGCTTAACTGTTTTTTAGTCATCCAGGGAAGCGTTTTGCTGTGTACCCAGTTCTAGCATAGTGCCCTGACACATAGTTGTTGTTTCAGAGCTGTTGCGTTGGTTCCAAGGAGTAGCTGGTGGGTTTGAACCTTTGACTTGCAGTTAAGTCCAGTACCTATCCTATAGTACTACCCCAAGACTCCTGACACATGGTTGTTGTTATTATGTGCTGTTGAGTCAGTTGACACACAATTAGCACTACAAAAATAACTAGGAAATTATAACTGATTAATTGATTAATTTGATACATACACACATGCACAGATTTGGCCTCTATTTTTGTCATCCATACACATGCGTTTTACCTTTCATTGTGGAGACACCAGCTTACAAAGAAAACCCTCAAGAGTTTGCTCTTGACTTGAGCCGTGTCAATTGTAAGGAGGACAAAATATGTATGCGGTCAGCTCAAGTCCCAAGACCGCTACTAGAAATAAACTAACCCCTTGTTGAAATTGCACAGGAAGACTACAGGGAGGTGGGGGAGACCGGTGGCAGGAAAAATGCCTGAGATCTTACACAACTTGTGCAAACAGAATGACGGGCCGGGCAGCCCCGGGAGCCCAGGAATTAATAGCCCTGTGGAGGCTCCGGGGCTCCGGAGATGGAGCTATTTAAAGCCAAGAAATGTCATTTCCACCCACAGAGGTTGCCCTGGTTGCGTTATCTGGAACTTCTTCAACCCGGTGTTCTGGCAGCCTCTCTGGCCTGACCTCCCAGTCGCAGGACCTTGGGGCTCACAGCCAACCTGTCGTCACTGTTCCATGGGGAAGGGGCGGGGTTCCTCCCTTCTGCTCAGGCTCTGGGAAAGGCCAAGTGGACACTCAGTGTCCAGTTCACCCCTCAGCAGGGATGGACTACCCAGTAAGCAGGGTAAGCACAAGTTCACTTGTACTTACTCATCTGTAGCAAATAGTTTCAGAAACCTCATCTGAAACTGTTCACTACAGACAAATAAGTAGGCACAAATAAATCCGTGCTTACTTTGCTTACTGGGTACTCTATCCCTGTCACAGATTGTAAATTTGAAAAGATGCTTCCATTCTGAGGAGGGTGCAATGGGGTTGAGGGACACATGTGCCAGCCATACCTAAAAGTAGAATCTTTGATGTGAAAAATGGTGAACTTTTTCACTATAGATCAGCAAGTAAGCACAAGTAGGCCTGTGCTTACCTTACTTATTAGGTACTCTGACACTGTCCCATCAACATGGACAGCTGAGAGTACTGAGGCTGCAGCCACAGTAGAGTGGATCCAGAGCCAGCAGAGGAAGATGGGGTCTGAAGACAGAGACGCTTGTCCTACCAGAGTCGCATCCTTCTCCCCCTCTCTGCACCTCAGGCCATTTGCTTAGCCTCTCTGAGTCCCCATTTCTTTCCCAGGACTGGGAAAAAGAGAATCTTCCTCTTCTTGCTCTGTTTCTGGAGGAAGCTATAGGAGAGACTCCCAGACCACCTCTGCCATAGAGTGGATTCTAACTCATAGCAACCCTATAGGACAGAATAGATAGAACTGCTCCTAAGGGTTTCCCAGATTGTAAATGTTTCCCAGATTGTATGTAAATGTTTTACAATTTTTCATGGGCGCAGACAGCCTCATCTTTCTCCCTCTAGAGGCTGGTGGGTTTTAACTACGGACCTTGAGGTTAGCAGCCCAATGCTTATCTCACATTGCCACCAAGGCTCCTTCATAGGCGATCAGAGAAGGGGAAGTCTTTTGAACCCTTAGGAAGAAAAGCATTGTAGAAATCCAGGTATTACCTGCAGCTCCTCCCCTCCAGTCAAGGTAATCCAGGAGTACTTCCTCTGGAGGTGAGAAGGCCAGAAGCTCATGTTTGAAGTGTCAGTGGGCTCCAGTGTATGTGGCAGACCCCTCCAGCCCCATACTTCTGGGAGCCCAAACTCACATTCTTGGCCAGGAACCTAAGGCCAGAACTTTCTCACATCCTGCCTGCTCTGACCTTAAATATCTGCGCTGGCTGATATTCCTGCAGCTGATGGGAGGTGGGGGACTCAGAAGCCTGAAGACTGTGCCAAACCAAGTCCAGCTAAATCTGCCCTACAGATGTCTAATGCCTGGGAATTGCTGGACTTGTTTCCTGAAGCTGAGGCTGAGGCAGGAGAAAGCCCAGTGGCAGCTAAATGAGTCCTGGAGTGATTGGCAGGTGTAGTCAAATGCCAGCCCCCACCCCACCCCCAGCCTGAAGTTTCCCTGCATTCATTGCTGGTCTTGTCCACTGCCACCACCAAAGGGGTAAAAGGGAGCCATGAAGTGTCTTCTTATTTATAGCAACAGCCATGGAAATGTAATCTTGCTGGCTCTTTTCTTCTTCTCTTGTCCTATCTTGAAACTTGCCTGAAAGACATGATGATTTTCTTCCCCCGAGAAAACCTCATTTGATTTATTAATTAAGCTATTGTAGACACACACAAATATATGTATCAATTAGAATAGGCTAGATTATGCTGCAGGAACAACTCCAGTACCTCAGTAGGTCATCTGCTTCTGCTATGTACAGTTTCTCCTTTCTGCTACTTTTCCTTGCAGGATGAGTTCTGTTCATTGAGGTCACTCAAAGACCCAAGCTTATGGAATAGCCACCATCTTGAACATTGTCAGAATCAAAAGAGAGATCTTTGTTGTTAAAGTACTGTCGAATTGGTTCCGACTCATAGCGACCTTGTATAGGGTTTCCAAGGAGCAGCTAGTGAGTTTGAACTACCGACTTTGTGGTTCACAATCTAGTGCTGATACTACAGCACCACACCAGGAGTCCAAGAAGTATATAACCAACACCATATATCTACCACTAGGACTGAAAGGTCGGTTTGAACCACAAGGTGGCACTTAACAAAAACAACAACCCAACCTAGGAAACAATACTTTGTCAATACTGGTGAAGACCCCTGTGTATCTGATTTCATCACATATCTTGGCTCCTCTCATTTAGGTAACCATTCTCCTGAATTTTTGATGTTTATCATTCCCTAGTGTGTCTCTATATTTTGCCATATGCATTTATCTATATGTAACATAGGAGTCCTGGTGTGGCGCTGTGGGTAAATGCATTAGACTGCAGGGTTGGTTTGAACCTCAAGGTCGGCAGTTCAAGCTCACCAGCCTCTCCTCGAAAACCCTATACAGAGTCGCTATGGGTTGGAAATGTCGCTATGGGTCGACAGCACTTAACAACAGCAACATATGAAAAATAACAAAACCAGTTGCCCTCAAGTTGATTCCGACTTATGTGTAGAGTAGCACTGAGCTACATGGGGTTTTCAAGGCTGTGACCTTTCAAAAGCAGATTGCCAAACCTTTCTTCTGAGGTACTTCTGGGTGGGTTCGATCCACCAACATTTTGGTTAGCAGCCATCCAGGGACTCTCTCTCTCTCTTCCTGAGATCCATCTACATTGATGAGTGAAGCTATGACTACCACAATGCATCCATTCTACTGTGGAAGGACATTGCTAATTTCTTTTCAAGTACGTACAATGCTGGAACGAATATCCTTGTGCACATCTACACATACACCTATACCTCCAGGGTAAAGACTACAGAAGGTAACTCCTAGGTGTGCACTTCTTCAACTTGACTGTTGCTGTAGGTGCTGTCAAGTCAGTTCCGACTCTATGTACAACACAACAAAACATTGCCCAATCATCACACTCTTTCCCATGTTTGAGTCCATCGTTGCAGCTACTATGTCAATTCATTTCATTGAGGGTCTTCCTCTTTTTCACTGACCCTCTACTTTACCAAGCATGATGGCCTTTTCCAGGGAATGATCCCTTCTGATAATGTGTCCAATATATGTGCGACAGACTCTTACCATGCTCACTTCTAAGGAATATTCTAGCTGTACTTTTTCAACACAGATCTTTTCATTCTTCTGATAGTCCATGACATCTTTAATATTCTTCACCAACACCATAATTCAAAGACATAAATTCTTTTTCAGTCTTCCTTATTCATTGTCCAGCTTTCAGATGCAGATGAGGCACTTGGAAATACCATGGCCTGGTTCAGGTGTGCCTTAATTCTCAAAATGACATCTTTGCTTTTTAACACTTTAAAGCGGGCTTTTGCAACAGATTTGCTCAATGTAATATGTTGCTTGATTTCTTGACTGCTGCTTCCATGGGCATTGACTGTGGATCCAAGTAAATCCAACTTCAGTCTTTTCTCTCTTTGTCATGGTGTTGCTTGGTGATCCAGTTGTAAGCACTTTTGTTTTCATTCTGTGAAATCCGTACTTTTTTGTAGTATTTTATTTTTGTCAGTAAGTGCTTCAAGTCCTCTTTGCTTTCAGAAAGCAAGGTTTTATAATCTGTATAAAACAGGAAGATTGAGACTTAATCCAATCCTGATGCCGTCGTTTTCTTCATATAGTCCAGTTTCTTAGATTATTTACTCAACATCCAGATTAAATAAGTATGGTGAAAGGATACAACCCGGATGCACACTGTTCCTGATTCTAAACCACTCAGTATTCTCTTATTCTGGTCAAATGACTGCCTCAAGATCTATGTACAGTTCCTCATGAGCATTATTTAGTGTTCTGGAATTCCCATTTTTTGCAGTGTTATTCATAATTTGTTATGATCCACACAGTTGAACTTGATTAGATATTGCCAAAAACCTCTAAAATGGTTGTACCAAATCACCCTCCACCAATTGTAAATAAGCCTTCCAACAGCTTTACATCCTTATCAATATTTGATGCTGTTGAACTTTTTCATTTTTGTCAATCTGATGAATGTAGGATGTCTCCCCTATGGTTTTAATAAAATTCAATTAATAAATTCAGTCTATAAATGTTTATCAAGCACCAATTATATGTCAAGCCCACACTAGGAGTTGGGAATATGAAGAGAAGTGGGTCTGAGTCCTGCCCTCAATGAATTTGCACTCTGGTGGGTGAGACAGGCATGCTCACTCAGAAATCATTAGAATAGACCATTATCCTACTTTTTAAAGGACATCCTCTTCTTTTTTAAGGACAGGCTCTTGGGCTCACTTCAAGACAGAGAAGTCAAGAGCTTGGGCAGAAGGACAGGGCCCAGCATCCCAGTGGCCCAGACATCTCAAGCCACAAGTTAGGCAGAATGGCTAGAATCTTTTTCCAGGGGTGAGTTGCCCATCAGATG
This sequence comes from Chrysochloris asiatica, assembly GCF_000296735.1. Taxonomy (NCBI): domain Eukaryota; kingdom Metazoa; phylum Chordata; class Mammalia; order Afrosoricida; family Chrysochloridae; genus Chrysochloris; species Chrysochloris asiatica. Next base: position 3,759,976 of record NW_006408556.1, read on the forward strand.
CAGACCATTGCCTGGAATAAGTTGGTTGGGAAGCTCAAAGCAGCAACCACAGTCAAGGATAAAAAGGGTCCTGAGTTCATGGGTTGAAGAAGAAGCTCACTGGCAAGACCTGGTCTATGAGGGAACAGGAGTGATGGTAATAATGATATTAAATAAATCCTGAAAGATAGGCAGGGTGATGATTCGAGTGTGTCTCTTGGGATTTGGGCCTAAACCACTTTGTAGGAGGACCAGGCTGGAGATGAGGCCAGGGAACAGAGAGTTTCATTTTGGCCATGTTGTTTGAGGAGTCATGTCCAATCAGTGATTGAGAAAACAAGTTAAGATGGCTCTTTGCTATGGCTTTTGATACAGCTCAACTCAACAAATCAATTCAGAAATACATGTATATCCAGGTATGAGCAAAATACAACCCTAGACTCTGTAAGGGGTATGAAAATTTTTTTAAAGAACGGAATTCATTGAGGTGTAATTCATATACAATAAAATGCATCCATTTTTAGTGTGCAGTTTGATGGATTTCAATAAATACATATACTTGTAAAACCACCACCAAAATCAAGACAGAGAATATTGATACAAAGACTTTCAAGATCCCCATCACTTTCCTCAATGTGTCTTCATTTAGTTAAAAGTACAGGGTACATAAGGTAGCATCACTTGAGATCCAATGATTGGCAAAGGATAAGAATGCTACTTCCCCTCTCTGTCAGGGGAGACTTGGTCACATGTTGCTATGTTGCTGACCAGATTTCAGCAGAACTTCCAGCCCCAGGCTAGAAAGTAGGCCTGGTGATCTGCTTCTGAAACTCAGTCAGTGAGAACCCTGTGTAGCAGAACTGATAAAGGGATGGCACAGGATCAGGCAGTGTTGCATCCCATTGTGGATGGTGTCGCTGAGTTAGGGCCTGACTCATTGCACCTAACAACAGTAAGAGGGTTGGAGTCTGGAGAGGACAACCCCTTGGGAAGTCCCTGGTTCTGATGTAAATACACTTGGGATTAGGTCTTCCCTTACCCATGAGGGTCAGGAAGAGGCAGACCAGACACCACAAAATTCACCAACGTGAAATGCTACCATGAGTCAAAACTCTTGGTTTAAAATATTTAGCATTCCCTCTGGAATTATATATTACAATGTACATAAATGACCTAAGAGAGAGACTTGGAGGCACCTGACAAGTCAGTCCTTTGCCTGGAATTGGTTACCAGATTTACTAGCTCCACCTGAGGAGAGGGTAGGCCTGCTTCAACATCTCTTTTTTACATTTTAACCTGGCGAGAGAGTGATTTCCTACCCTTAACACTATTTAATTACATTGAGTTAAGTTCCCTGCCCCCCTCCTGAAAGGCTGTGACATTTCTTTGATCCAGACTGAGAAGAAATTTTATCCAGAGAATGAGTTCAGCAGGAACTTGGGTAAAAAGGTCCAGTCTGGTGGGGATAGGGGACACCTGAAGCCCATGGTCACCAGGCTATTCAGGCACTGAGGACCAGGGCTAGAGGAGTTTCTCCTTGGAAGATAAAAGACTGCAGGCAGTTATGTGGCAAGGGAATGGGATAGCTGTTGTTTGTTTTTCAGTAATTTATTTTATTTTTGTTACTGTTTGAAAATGAACATAGCAGAAACATGCACCAATAGAACAGTTTCTACTTGTACAAGGCAGTGATACTGATTACATTCTTTGAGTTATGCAACCATTTTCCTCCTCCTTTTTGGAGTTGTTCCTCCTCCATTCACATGTTCACTGCTCCAAATATCCCATCGAATCTTTCACCCTAAGTTCCATATCTAATCTTTTGAGTTGCTTTTGTCAAATTGATCCCATATAGATCATTCTTAAAAGAGTATAATGCTCAAGGCAGACATTCCTTACTACTTAAACTACTGTCTTTTTAAGATTTCAGGGGATATTTTTGGTTTCGGGTTTAAAAATCATCTCATGGCATTAGTTTCAGTAGTTCATCCAGCCTCTATGGTTCCAGGAAGTCCGGAGTCCATGAGAATTTGAAATTCTGTCCTGTATTTTTCTTCTTTAGATCAGGATTCTTCTATAGAATCTTTGACCACTATGTTCAGTAGCCTGGCACCATCCACTATTATGGTAAAGGAGAAAATTAGCTATACATTCCATATTCTCCTTGTATTCCTGACTCTCCTTCTTCCTCTGAAGCTCCAGGTGAATAGAGACCACTTGTCTTGTGTCAAGTTTTTAAGACCCCTAGCACTATGCACTGAACTAGGAGGTAGAACAGAAGCACTGAATATGTTATTAGAATAGTTAACTGAGATATCCTGTGAAATCATGACCTAAACTTCCAAATCAAGGAACCAAATCCCATAAGGTGTTTGCTTATGAACAGCCTTAGTAGCTAGTATTTTATTGTTGTTGTTTTGCCACAGTTGTAAGTTTATCTATCACACAACTTTTGACAATTCAACTTTTTACAGAAACAACTTGTTGACAGCAATTACATTAATTGGCTCTACAACCCCACCCTTAATCAATGTGACTTTTCCATCACCATTAGCTTCCCTTTTCCTCTTCCCTCCTACCCTGATAATCACTAATAAACTTTGGGCTCCATGCGTTTGCCTGTTTTTGCCTTCTTCTACAAATCAGACAATTTTGGTCCTTTTGTTATTGACTTATTTCATTTGGTATAATGCCTTCAAGCTCCATCCATGTCACAGCATGTATCAAGATTTCATTTTTCCTACTGACTAATATTCCATTGTATGTGTAGACCACATTTGTCTATCAGTTCATTCACTGACGGACACTTAGATTGTTTCCACCTTTTAGCTATTGGAAATAGTGCTGCATGAGAGTTAGTATACCAGTATCTGTTTGAGTCTCTGCTTCCAAGTCTTTGGGGTATATATTTAGGAGTGGAATTGGTGGGGCATATGGAAATTCTATTTTTAGTTTTTTGAGAAATTAACACATTGTTTTCTACAACTGCTATACCATTTTGCATTCCACTAGCAAAGGAGCTCTGGTAGCGTAGTGGTTACGAATCGGGCTGCGAACCTTAAGGCCAGCAGTTCGAAACTACCAGCCGCTCCGTGGGAGAAAGATGAGGCATTCTGCTCCCGTAAGGATTTACAGCCTCGGAAACCCTGTACGGGGTCGCTATGGGTCAGATCCGACTCGACGGCACTTAACAACAACAAAGCAATGGATAAGGGTTCCAATTTCCCCATATCCCTCCAACACTTGTTATTATTTGTTTTTCTGTTTATTGGTTTGTTTATTGTTTTTATCTTGACCATCCTAGTGGGAGTGAAATTGCATCTCTTTGGTGAAATGTCTATTCAAGTCCTCGTCCATTTTATGATTGTGCTATCTGTCTTTTTGCTAAGTTATTAAAGTTTTATATATTTTTTGGCTATTAGAGTCTTGTCCAATGTATGGTTTCCAAAGATATTCTCCCAACCAGTAGCTTTTCTTTTCACTTTTTTACTGAAGTCTTTCATTGAACAAAAGTTTAAAATTTTTATAAGGTCTCATTTATCTATTTTATCTTTTGCTGTAGATCCTTTTGTATATTAGAATATCTATTGTTAAAAGCTAAGCCCAACAACGTTGTCCCTGCATTTTCTTCTAAGAGTTTTATGATTTTAGTTTTCACATTTAGGTCCTTAATCCATTTAAATTTTATTTTTGTTTTTTTCATATTGTGTGAGGGATTAGAATGATTTTGTGTGGACTTGCTGGGAGTAGGTGGGGAAAGCCACTGGACGACAAATTTTAACTCAGTCTGAGGAGAAACTTTCTTATAATCAGAACTATATGGAGAGGGATGCGTTGCCCCAAGAAGTAGTGAGATCCCCATCATGAGAGTCATGTAAACTAAAGCAAAACACTTTTAGTCAGGAATTCAAATCAGTCTTCCAACTTCTAACTCAGTATTGGACTAGGTCCCTTCCATCACTGAGATGCTACCATTTGGTCCATGGCCAGTCAGTCCTTGAGACTCCCCAAACCAACAAATATTAATTAAGCAATTGTTTTGTACAAGGCATGATGGGGGAGGGACCAAAGGACCAAAGCTATGGCTTCTGTTCTCTATCTAGCTGGGCAGATTGTATAAGGGCAGGATGTGTTTGGAATCATAGAAGGGGTAGAAAATGCATGCTCTGGTAGTTCAAAAGCAGGAGAGCTTGCCAAGTGTTACAGCAGTGACCCCTTGTAGATGCCCAAAGGAGGTGAAAGAAACAGGCTTCCAAGGGAAGCTTCAGAATTCAGTAAGGCAGAAAGAAAGGGAAGGATACTCCAAGGAAGAGGAAAAGTGTAAGCAAAGACCAGGAGGTAGGAAAGGACCAGGTTGGCTGGAGGGATGGAATATGAAGGAATAAAGAGGAATGCCAGAGAGCGCAGAGAACGTGCAAAGGAGGAAGAGGAAGGGAAACAGGCCCTGTGAAGAACCAAGAGAAACTCTAGTCCCAAAGAGAAGAGGCGAGGCTCCAGGGTGGCCTGGGTCCAGGCTGCCCACTTAGGGCACACAGGGTATTGTGGGGGCAGATTCCCCCGCCCCAAAATGGACCACAGACCACCAGGCATAGTGCCCCAAGAATGCCTTGCACCCCTTCCCTCAGCCCCACCATGGCCTCTGTTCCCTCAGGGCAGTGAGTGCTGGAGAAAGACGGGAAAACCCACAAAAATTTTCCAAATAAGACAAATATGTGGTGCAGACAAAAGCCGTGCTGGGTGGGATGAGGTTTCCTTTGCTCCTCAATGGGGCGGACCCGTCAAAAGCGGCTTTTGGCCACAGAAAAATGCGTCATCTCCCTCTCTCGGAGGGGCCCATTGTCTCAGTTACCTTCAAAAAGAGGCGAGGCTGGGGGTCCCAATAGCGAGGGAATTGGGGTCAGCCACTGGCATCCAGGTCCCTGGCACGACCCTGCCCAGTCCCCAGCAGGGCTTTGGGGAGAACCAGGGATACCTTCTTTGGGGTGTTGGTAGAGCCGGTTAAAGCTATCCCCTTGTTGTGGTTTCTGGAATTCCCAGTGTTTGGTACATGTTCAGGGGACAGCTGGGGTGGGTAGAAGGGTGGATGGTGCAGCCCTTGGGGTCCCACAAGAGGGTAAGGGGTAGAGGTCAAATAGTGTTCCAATAGGAAAGGTCACGTACCACCAGAAGTGCCCCAGGAAGGCCAGAGGTGGAAAAAGGTGGTGGGGAAAGATTCTCCCAGACCTCTGTCCCCTTAGTCCCCTCCCCACCTCACAGCTCCGGGCTCCCAGGCCAGTTCCATGGCTGTTAATGGCCATTGTTCCATGGAGAAAGACAAAAATGTTTTCAGTTTAGAGGCATTGTTCCGGACTTTCTCTCCCTGGACCAAGGGCTGGGGATGGGAGGCCTCCCTTGGCAGGGTGGCCCCAGGCGATGGGGCAGGGGTAGAGACTGGATGAGTGGTTAGGAGATGCATAAGTCTGTCTGTCTGACTCTCTGGGTTGATTGTGCTCAGGTAAAGTCTCTGAGAAAAGTTAGCACAGTCGAGGGGACAGTGCTCTTAACACAGCTCCTGTCACCAGTCCCATCCCAGACACTTTAGCCCTTGCTTACTTTTCTGCTTTGGCTCCTCCACTTTGAATGAAGAAATAACTTTCTCTCTGGGCTTCAGTTTCCCCATCTGTAAAATACAAGAGTTTTAAGACCCCTCTGGGCATCTACAAGGGGGCATCAAAAAGTTCATGGAAAAATGAATCAAAAGATAATGCAAGTTTTCCACGAACTTTTTGATGCCCTCTCATATAACTCAGGGAGTCCTGGTGTGGCGTTGCGGGTTAATGCGCTGAACTGCAAGGTTGGTGAGTTCAAGCTCACCAGCCGTTCTTTGAAAACCCTGTACAGGGTCGCTATGTATTGGAACCAACTCGATGGCCCTTAACAACAACAACATATAACTCAGAATCCTGATTTAGCACTGTAGGATAAGCACTGGACTGCTAGTCACAGGTTGGTGGTTCAAACCCACCAGCCAGTTCTTGGAAACCCTATACAGGGTCACCATGAATTGGAACTAACTCAATGATGTTTAACAACAACAAAGACATATAACTCAGCTGTGCCAACAACTCCTTTTTCACACCAAGACTCCAGAGATCAGAGTGGGGCTGAATTTGGTTGAGTCAATGGCCACCTTGTCAGTGATCTATGAGAGGGAAAACTACTTATCCCTGGCATCTTAAATATCTTTCCACTAAAAGTCTGAAATTCTGCCATTAGAGATTCACTCCTTTGGACTCTATTTCAAACCTAATTGCAATAAAATGGAAGCACTAACTACTAATACTTTTAACCTGAATAATTATCCTGAGCCCTGGTGTGGTGCTGTAGGGTTAGCGCTGGAATGTTAACCACAAGGTTGGTGCTCCTTGGAAACCCTGTTGCTGGTAAACGTCATCTAGTTGATTCCAACTCATAGCAACCCTGTACAGGGTTTCCAAGGAGCAACTGATAGGTTTGAACCGCTAACCTTGACATTTGCTATGAGTCAGAATCGAGTAGATGACACTTAGAAACAATAATTATCCTTGGCTTTTATATTTTACTTTACAACATTGAAAGCAGTTTTTAGATATACATCTTATTTGAGGCTGCAACTGCCCAGCAGTTAGCTGATCATTGGCAGGTTAAGAACTAGGCTGGGACTTAAGGTAAGAACCTGGGCACAGGTGACCTTCTCATAGGAACTACTTGTGTTTTAACAGAGGAATGTCCTGAGGATAAGAATTGCCACAAAGAAATGCCTCCCAAGTGGCAGGAAATTTAAGCCCTGGAACATCAGTCTGAGGGTTGCTGGGAATGAGGATGCTACCCTTGAGTGACCAAGGTACCCACTCAGCACAGAGCCAGACTGGGTCAGCTTGGCAGCTGTGGTCCCTGCCCATACTGTCAAAGCAAGTAACCAGCACTCGAAGGTTCACTGGTTACCTCGATGTGGACAGGTGTCTGGGTTCACAGGAAACACTGAGAATAATTCCATCAGTTCCATAATGACTCTAAACAGAGTAAGGGAGAGTGTAAGATGGAGGACAACACTGGGCTGAGAACTCGTGTGGAACCACAAAGACTTTGGAAGGTAGCCTAGGAAGAATAGGGTGGTGGGATAGTCTTTTACCACCCAGGTAAAAAGCTGATAACTTGTCAGTGCAGAGTGGTTGTTCTTACAAACTGGTTAGTAATAATTGGAGACCAACCTAGGAACAGATTTGGTGTCTACAAGTAAAAAGAATGACCATCTATCCATCAGGGCTTCTGTATTCTCAGTATTTGGGCTCCAAGGTGAGTTAGAACCACAAGGTTGGCAGTTCACGCACCAGTTGCACCTTGGCAACCCTATACAAGGTTGTTACAGGCTGGAATCAACTCAACAGCACTTAACAACAACAACAGTAAGTGGCAAAGCTAGACGTTGAACCCAGATCAGTCAGACGCCAAAGACTGTGCTGTAACCACTGCTACAAGCATGCTAGCCATCTGCTACCACTGCCTCCTCACCTCATACAAGGGGGTCTTTGCTATTTTCTACACGGGCAATTCTTTATTATTATTACTAACAGTTTAATGTAATTCCAAGACAAAGTGTGATTACATCTCTGTTGTTGTTCTTAGGTGCTATAGATTAGGTACCAACTCATAGCAACCTTATGTACAACAGAATGAAACACTGCCTGGTTCTACACCAACCTTATAATTCTTACTATGCTTGAGCCCATTGCTACTGCCACTATGCCAGTTCATCTCATTGGGGGTCTTCCTCTTTTTCACTGACCCTCCACTTTTCCAAGCATGATGTCCTTCTCCAGGGATTGGCTCCCTCTGATAATATATACGAAGTATGAGAGACAAAGTCTCACCATCCTGGCTTCTAAGGAGCATTCTGACTGTAGTTCTTCCAACACAGATTTGTTTGTTCTTTTGGCAGTCCATGGTGCTTTTAGCATTCTCCTCCAACACCGTAACTCAAATGCATCAATTCCCCTATGGTCTTCCTTATTCACTGTCCAACTTTCACATGTATATGAGTCTATTGAAAATACCATGGTTTGGGTCAAACTGATATCTTGGCTGTTGAACACTTTAAAGAAGTCTTGTGCAGCAGATTTGCCTAATGCAATATGTTGTTTGGTTTCTTGGCTGCTGCTTCCATGAGCGTTGATGGTTGATCTGAACAAAATGAAGTCTTTGACAACTTCAATCTTTTCTCTATTTAAATGATGTTATTTATTGGCCCAGTGGTGAGGATTTTTGTTTTCTTTACATTGAGGTGTAACCCACAACTAAGGTTGTGGCCTTTGACCTTCATCAGTAAGCATTTTCATTCATCTTCATTTTCAGCAAGCAAGGTTGTATCATCTACATATCACAGGTTGTTAATGAATCTACCTCCAACCCTGATGTCACAGTCTTCTTCATATAATCCAGTTTCTTGAATTATTTTCTCAGCATACAGATTGCATAAGTATGGTGAAAGAATACAACCCTGGCACACAACTTTCCTAATTTTAAACCATTCAGTGTCCCCTTGTTCTATTCGAATGACTGCCTCTTGGTCTATATACAGGTTTCTCATGAGCACAATTAAGTGTTCTGGAACACTCATTCTCCACAATGTTGTCCATAGCTTGTCATGATCCACACTATCATAAACGTTGCATAGTCAATAAAGCACAGGTAAATATCTTTCTGGGATTCTCTGCTTTCAGCCAAGGTCCATCTGACATCAGCAGTGATATCCCTCATTGTACATCCTCATCTGAATCTGGCTTGAACCTCTAGCAGTTCCTTGTCAATGTTCGGTTGCAGCCATTTAAAAATTATCTTTAGCATAATTTTACTTGCATGTGTTATTAATAATATTGTCCAATGATTTCCACATTCTGTTGGGTCATTTCTTTTTGGAATGGGCACAAATATGGATCTCTTACAATCAGTTGGCCAGGTAGCTGTCTTCCAGTTTCTTGGCATAGATGAGTAAGTGTCACCAGTGCTGCCTCAGTTTGTTGAAAGATTTCAGGTTGTATTCTATCAGTTCCCAGTGCCATGTTCTTTGCCAGTGCCTTCAGTGCAGCTTGGACTTCCTCCTTCAAGATCATTGGCTCTTGATCATATGCTACCACTTGAAATGGTTGAACATTTACCATTTCTTTTTTGTACAGTGACTGTATGTATTCCTTCTATCTTCTTTTGATGCTTTCTGCTTCATTCAATATTTTGCTCATAGAAATCTTCAATACCTCAAGTGAATGCTTAAATTTTTTCTGCAGTTCCCTTAGCTTGAGAAATGCTGAGTGTGTTTTTCCCTTTTGGTTTTCTAACTCTAGGTCTTTGTACATTTCATTGTAAAATACGACTTTGTCTTCTCAAGTTGACCTTTGAAATTTTCTGTTTAGTTCTTGTACCTCCTCATTTCTTCCATTTGCTTTAGCATCTCTATGCTGAAGAGCAAGTTTCAGAGTCTCTTCTGACTTCCATTTTGGTCTTTTCCTTCTTTGTTATCTACTTAATAACCTTTTGCTTTCTTCCTGTATGATGTTCTTCATATCATACCACAGCTCTTCTGGTCTTCTGTCTCTAGTGTCTAATGCATCAAATCTGTTCTTGAGATGAACTCTAAATTCAGGTGGGATATATTCAAGGAGCTCTGGTAGCATAGTGGTTATGAATTGGGCTGCTAATCTAACGGTCAGCAGTTTGAAACTACCAGCTGTTCCACGCGAGAAAGATGAGGCTTTCTGCTCCCATAAAGATTTACAGTCTTGGAAACCCTATACAGGGTTGCTATGAGTTGGAACCGACTCCACGGCACATAACAACAACAACATATTCAAGGTCATGTTGTAGTTTTTTGGCTCTCATGGACTTATTTTCATTTTCTTCAGCTTCAGCCTAAATTTGCATATGAGCAATTGATGGTCTGTTCCACAGTCTGCCCCTGGCCTTGTTTTGGCTGATGATATGGAGCTTTTCCACGTTCTCTTTCCACAGATATAGTCTATTTGATTTCTGTGTATTCCATCTGGTCCATGTGTATAGCCACCTTTTATATTGTTTAAAAATGGTATTTGTGAGAACAAACAAGATGGCAGATCGGGTGGAAGTGCAGTGAAGAGTTCCGTCAGCAACAACACAGAAGACCGAACCAAGCAGGCTCAGCGGATGGTGCCAAAACTCTGAACCACATATAAAGGAATATTTAGAAGGTTGGAAGGCCTACAGCTAGGGAAATTTGTAGCAGAAACAAGAAATCCATTGCTTTCTAATTCAAGACGCTCAGCTGCTCCTGGAGCCACCATCTTAGGCAAGACCAAGCAGGGAAAGGCTCAGAGCCGCCACGGATGCCTGACAGAACCACAGAGATAAAGGTGTGGACATTCTTTTTTTAAAAAATCTGTTCATTGGTCTCTCGCTGTCTGTGCACCTCCATTCTGGTGACTTGAGAAGGGGCCTGAGCAAGTGGATACCCCACCCACACCTCCAGGAGGGTTCTACTATGGATGCTCACAGATCTCCTTGAAATTTAAGGTGACAGTTTCCAATTAAAACCAAACAGCCACAGCTGGCCCTGAACTGTATATCACTAGGGAAAAAGCCTGAATGGAGATTGTGGAGCGGGACAGGCAGACTAAAAAGAAAATAGGCCGAAAATTAAATCCTGAGTAA
>NW_006408556.1:3774299-3782197 GCF_000296735.1 Chrysochloris asiatica
GTACTAGAATGTTTACCAAGGACATGCTATACAAACTTTTGTTAAAGAGATGGATCTAACCAACTACCTCAGAAAAACAAACAAAAAAGGTATTTGCAATGAAGAAGTCACTGGTCTTGCAAAATTGTATCATTCTATCTCCAGCATTATTTCTGTCACTAAGGGTATATTTCTGACTACTGATCTTCCTTCTTTGTTTCCAACCTTTGTATTCCAATCACCAGTAATGATCAATACATCTTCGGTTGAATGTTTGATCAATTTCAGACTGAAGAAATTGATAGAATTCTTCAATTTCATAATCTCTGGCTTTATGGTTGGTGTGTAAATTTGAATAATAGTGGTATTAACTGGTGTGAATATTATCCTATCACAGACAGTGTACTTCAGGACAGATCTTGATATGGTCTTTTTGATGATGAATGCAATGCTATTCCTCTTTCTTCTTCAATTTGTCATTCCTGGCATAGTAAACCATGTGATTATCAGATTCAAAATGGCTAATACTAGTCCACATGTTACCTCGGGTGATGGGGAAGGCAATATATAAGAGGTGAGGATTGGCAGAAAAATGATGAAGACAGGTGAAGACACGGAGAAATGCAGGGTTAAAGGGGATATAGGTAAATACTGTTATATGTACAACCCTGGAACAACAATGTTTTACTGTTATGCACATGGACAGATATTCAGGTTGAACGGATATGAAAGGGAGACTGTGAATATAATCACCTTGGAATGGTCAACCATTCAAGATTAATAGGGCAGCATTTGCCTAAGGACAAAGTTGAGAAGTGATAGGAAGGAGAATGAAGTGGAAATAAGAACCACAGTGAGGAAGTGGGATAACTGTTGTTACATAGAGGAGGATTGCAATCATTGAGATGAAACAAAATATATGATTTGTTGAATGTAAAATTGATGGTCTTCTCTGTAAACCTAAACTTAATTCACAATAAAAAGTTTATCACCCCAAGGGAAAGAAAGGAATAGCCAGAAATATCCCCATAGAAAGCTTGTAAGACCGTTTTCTGCCTATAATTGATTGGAATACCTAATGGGGCTACAACATGCCCAGTGAAGGAGGCTTCCTGAGGACCATCTGTATTACACAAGACCATAAGTGGAATTCTGAATAGCATCCAGAATCTTCTGAGGGGAAATTTCCACTTGAAAGGACAAGTAGACAAGCCTGGAGCAGCCAGAAGAACAGAAGATACTTCTTGAAAGAAAGATGGACAAGAAAAATAAAAAACAATATAGGCAGACCGACTGAGTACTACAAGAACAAACAAGTGGCTTGCCCAGGAGACATCAGGGCAAGTGGTTGGGTTCCCCTCAGGGCAAACCCCTTATAAGACTAAGACTCAATGGGAATACATGCTCTGATTGGCGACCACGTTCGTCACCGATAAAAGAAAGTGAGGGAAAAGCAGCAATGAAGCTGCGAGCTAAGCCCTACAACACTCAATAGACTCCTGTGAACCCAGATGGAGACCTGGTTGGCCAGCAGTGTGGTAAGTCCAGGGGACTTTTGGACCCAGAGTCAGTGACATAGCCACAGAGGACTAGAGTGGAGAGTGAAGCATCCATCTGATAAGAAGAGAGGGCACATGCATAAGTACGACCACACTTGCAGATAATATCCACTTGACCTGGCTTCAATGAAGAAGAAAAAAGAAGAGGGAAAAAAGAGGAATCTTATACAATTTGATGAACTTGACCTATACCTAGGGAAGCAGTAGCTCAAAAGAGGGAACAAATCTTCACAGCGAGGATCATTCCCACCCCCTCCACACATGGAGAGGACAGGGATGGACAACTTGGACATTGTCTACCCAGAATGGGGGGCTACAGAGGCAAGAAGTGACTGACTTACAAGCTTTCAAGAGGGAACCTAGATCCAGAGGGCGTGGAGGAAGGTAGAATCTCCACTGAGTAATATCCAATCTGTCTAGTCAGGGCGGATGAAAGGAGATGCAGATGGGTCTCTTGTGATGCAGTGGTGAATAATTGTTATCAGGACTGATTGTAAAGGCTGGAAATGTAAAGATGGACATTTTGTGGCAAAGGGAGGGGAGTGATTGACTTTGCTATCTAGGAGCTGGGGTCCCTAAGACCATCAAGGGAGAAGAGTGGAGAACAAAACCCTACCCAGAGAAGCAGTGATGCCAGGGATGGAGGCAGTGATGATGACAAGGGGAGATGGAGCTGGGGACCTTGGACCCTGAGAGGGGCTGTGTGCGGATGACAGGGTGGGACAGGTTTGCGGGGTATACCCTTTGGTTGATGGGTGATGCATGGAGGGGATAGTAACCATGGCAAGGAAACGATATACGACGGGATCAATGTGAAGCCAATGTCCCCCCATGTAAACTATCACATAATTCACAATAAAGCATTAAAAAAAAAAAAAAAAGTTTATCCACCCCCCCCAAAAAAAAGAAGTCCTAGGCCTAGCCTAAACTTAGCCATAGTCCTAACCCTAGCTCTCACTCCTTGCTCTTATCCACACCAGCCACTCTCCCACAAAAAGATGATGGACTAGATTTGACCCTCGAATCCTGGTGTGCTGGAGTCCACAGTTAGGTTAAAGGGGTTCTATTTACACAAATGTTGTCATTAAGTGCAATCGAGTCGGTTCTGACTCATAGGGAACACTGTATGGGTGTGTTGGTGGAGTTGCTGGTGGGTTTGAACTGCTGATCTTATGGTTAGGACCAAAGTTAGGATAAAAGTTAAATAACAGAACTATAGAATGAGTGCTCATGGAAGCAAGGGTTATGGAGCCAGATGCCCTGGGTTCAAATGTCAGCTATATGGTGCTGACTAGCTGTGAGGCCCTGGGCAAGATCCTTAGCCTCTAAATCGCAGATTTCTCATCTGTTAAATGGCAGTGATAACACCTGCTTCATAGTCAATGCATATAAAGTGCTCGTAATAACTCCCATCCTGGTGTGGCACTGTAGGATCAGCACTTGACTTCAAACCACAAGGTTGGCAGTTCAAACCCATCAACTGCTCCTCGGAAACCCTATACAGGATCGCTGTGAGTCGGAACCTACTCAATGGCACTTAACAACAAGAATAGATAACTAAATGGGTAATTTAATAGCTGCCATCAAGTCAACTCCAACCCATGGCGACCTTATGTGTAACAGAACAAAATTTTGCCCTGTCCTGTGCCATCCCCATGATAACTGGCACATTCAAATTCATAACTTGATTGTTGTGCCAGTGCAGCTCATCAAAGGTCTTGCTCACCCTCGATGGTCCTCTGGTTCACCAAATATGATATCTCCTCTAGCGTGTTATCCTTTGTGATGATGTATACAAAGCAAGTGAGTCGGATAATGTTCTCTTGTGACCCATCCAGTATTCATTGGCTAATCATTGGAAGTAAATTCACAGGTCTTTCTTCCTACTCTATCTTAGTTTGGAAGTTCTGCTGAAACCTGTCCATCATAGGTGACCCTGCTAGTATTTGAAGTACTGCTAGCATAGCTTCTAGCATCATAGCAATACAGAAGCTACCAGAGTACAAACAGACAGGTAGTGATCCAGACCTTTACTAAGCTCTTAATAAACATTATAATGAAACAATCAATATGTTCTAGGGATTGATATTTGGATAGGCAAGGCACACGATGAGGGGAGAAGAACTCATGTTACATTAAAAATAATAATACTAAAAGATAAAGACACAGGGACCTGAATGGGCAAGAAGATCTAAGAAATGGTGAGCATACCAAGAGTTAGCGAGCATTTGCATACTAGAGTATAGGAGAGTTAAGAAAGGAAAGACTGGCTGGAGTCTGATAATGGAGGGCTTCGAATGCCAGGCTGAGAACTTATTTAGATTTTATTCTCAGGAACAGAGGTTCACAATAATGTTCACTTGATGAGATACCTGGTGTGGCGCTGCAGGTTCATGTACTGGACTGCAAGGTTGGTTTGAACTACAAGGTCGGCATTTCAAGCTCACCAGCTGCTCTTTGGAAACCCTATACAGAATTGGAACTAACTCAATGGTACTTAACAGCAAATGAGATACCTGGTGTGACTCTGTAGGATAAGCATTGGTTCAAACCCATGAGCCACTCCTCAGAACTCTATACAGGGTTGCTCTGAATCATAACCCACTCAAGGGCACTTAACAAAACAACACAATGGGATACCATGACAGGTGACATTCATATGTGAGGCATAAGTATACCCAGAGATGGGCTGTAGCAGACATAAGTTGAGTTTTAGGTTCTGGAGAATTCTCTATGAATGAGATTACATTTCCAAATAGGTTCAACACACCCCTACCTATTTGGAAATGTAATCTCATGACATTTCTTATTTTCATGCATTGTGGGCAGAGAAAATGTCTGGTATGATTTTTTTCTTTTTAATTTGTTAAATTTTGTGTATGTATAAATGTTTTAAAAAGGAGTTCTGGTAGCATAGTGGTTACAAATCGGGCTGCAAACCGCAAGGTCAGCAGTTCGAAATTACCAGCTGTTCCATGGGAGAAAGATGAGGCTTTCTGCTCCCGTAAAGATTTCCAGCCTCGGAAACCCTGTACAGGGTTGCAATGAGTCGGAACTGACTCAATGGCACATAACAACAACAACAACTCACTGTGTAAGGAGCTCTGATAGCATAGTGATTACAAATTGGGCTGTGAACCTCAAGGTCAGTAGTTTGAAACTACCAGCTGTTCTGTGGGAGAAAGATAGGCTTTCTGCTCCTGTAAAGATTTACAGCCTCGGAAATCCTATGCAGGGTCGCTGTGAGTCAGAACCAACTCCATAACACATAACCACCACCACCAAATGTTAAAAATATATTTGATAGTGATAATGATTGTACAATAAGAAGAATGCAGTCAGTGTCACTGAATCATACGTGCAAATTTGTTGAATGGCAAAGACTTCAACTGTGTATGTTTTTGCCACAATAAAAGACTTGGGGGGAATGTATGTAAAATAAAAATGTGTTCTTAGTTTGTGGAGTATGAGTTGTATATATTAGTTAAAGCTTATTCATTGTGAATTCAAATCTTCTGTTATTCTCTTTGTTTACTTGACCTGTAGATTCTGGAGATACACCTGTCTAAAGCCTTCCTCCATGACCTTGTTGTTACTGTTGTTAAGTGCCATCGAGTCAGGTCCAAGTCATAGCAACTTTGTATAGGGTTTCTGAGGAGCAGCTTGTGAATTTGAACCTCTGACTTTGCGATTCAAACTGACCTTGAGGTGGAGTGCTTATCCTATGGTGCCACACCAAGACTTCTTATTAGTTTTGTTAATATCTCCTTGGTTTCTATCAGTGCTTACTGTATCTATTTTTGATGCAGAATCACTAGGTAAATAAAGGATCATACGAATTCTCTAATTTTGGAAGAATGTAACTTTTATCCATGCAGATATTCCCCACATTTCAAAAGTTTGCTTTATGCCACTTGGCTTTTAAATAAGACCTGCATTAGTACCTGCTTTTATTAACAAAAAGAAATTCAAAGAAGATTTTTGCCTTTTTGGAAAAAAGACGAAAAGAAAAACTAGTGTTCAGCATTTGTTTCACATCAAGTTGTTAAAGAGGCAGTGTGTGCCCCAAGCAGTGAGAGTGGCCTCACAAAGCTCCTTTCCCAGGCACTATGCTGCTCGTGCATTGTTTCTACGTACTGCTTACGTGCATGTGTCATATCATTCCTGCTCTAACTAGATGTTAGGGTTAGTTTAGTTTGTGTGTGTTATTTGGTATAATTTAGTAGATTACTTTTTGGGTTTGGGAATGCTACAAAATTCTCCCAAATAAATTAATGGCAATTGCTTCTACACTTAATGCCATTTCAGCTTACAAAAGTTTTTTTTCATAAGAACATTCTACTTTGGTCTATTGAGGTAAATCTGCATATCTTCTCTGCTTCTTTTTGATCCTTTTTCCCTTGCATTCTGTTTTGTCTGATACTAGTAAAAATCCCCTCCACTCTTCTGTCAGTTTGTTGTACTGTGGTGGTTTGTGAGTTGTTGTGATTCTGAAAGCTATGCCACGGGTATTTTAAATACCAGTAGGGTCACCCAGGGTTTCAGGTTTCAGATGAGCTTCTAGACAAATACAGACTAGGAAGAAGGAGAAATGAACTACTTCTGAATATTTAGTCACTGAAAACCTTATGAATAGCAGAGAAACACTGTTTGATATAGTGTTGGAAAATGAGCCCCTCAAGTTGGAAGGCACTCAAAATGTGACTGGGGAAGAGCTGTCTCCTCAAAGTAGAGTTGACAGTGATAACGTGAATGGAGTAAAGCTCGTAGGAGAAAAGCCCGTGGGACCTTCATTTGCTGATGGGGCACAACTCAAAATGAAGAGAAATAGCTGTAAACATCCATTGAAAATCGGAACATGGAATGTATGAAGTATGAATTTGGGAAAATTGGAAATTGTCAAAAATGAAATGGATTGGAATACCTAAAAGTGTTTCTACAATGTGCCCAGTGAAATAGGCCTCGTACAAAGCCTTCACAGAGTATAGGACCTTAGGTGGAATCCTGAGTCCCATCCACAACCTTGTGAGATGAGACATTCCCACTAGAAAGGACAAGCAGACTGGAACACCTACAGTGACAAAAGATACATCTTCATGATAAACCTGACCCATACTGGAAGCAATCAGAAAGCATAAAAAAATACCAAAATACACACACATCTAAGTATTAAGGTCACAGATAACTCCTAATATGCCCAAAAAACAGAAGCAGATGACCATATCAGCACATGTCCAGAAACGAGATAAAGTGACTGAGGCAAATAAGCTGGAAGTAGACCTACACTCCATATCAGATGATGGGCAGACTTAGGAAATGCCTGAGAAGGAATTCAGAAAAATGATCATAAAATGTATCAAACCACGATACAGGACACTTCCGGGTGAGACCAAAGTGAAGCAGCAGAACCGGGGCTGGCCACTCAGGCGACAACCATGGCGTACAGTGGCCGCACGGTACCCCTCATTGTGATGAGTGTGTTTTGGGGCTTCATGAGCTTCTTAGTGCCCTGGTTCATCCCTAAGGGTCCTAACCGAGGAGTCATCATCACCATGTTGGTGACCTGCTCAGTTTGCTGCTACCTGTTGTCACGAAGAGAATTCTTCTAGATGCAAAATCACCTCCAAACTCAGAGCACCTTCTTTGACTCACCTATTTGGGCATCAGCTGACTTAAACATTCACATCACATATGAATGCCTTATTCTGAAATACAGTATTTTTCCTGCCACTGTTTTTTACACTTTGATGAATTTCGTGCCTACTTTAATTTACCTAAACTGTGCTGACTATGCAAAATGATTATGCACACTTCTGAAATGGAAGGCGCTATACTTTGGAGAATACATTACCCTCTCCTTGGAAGCTTGGAACCTTTGAAGATGGCCATGGCCCCTGCCTGTTCATGACAAGAGCATCAGCAAAACATTATACGACCTACCCAGAAATGGCTTCACAGCAAAAACGACTCAGCAGGGCAGACAATAAGAGACCACATTTAGAGGGAGGATCTGTTCCAGTATGATAGAATTATACCAAACTATATTTTTAGGATGAATTTCTTATTTCTGCTGTCTTTGGGAATAAATTATGTTTCTGTCCTCTAAGGAAAAAAAACAAAAACAGTATACAATGGAGTTGAGAAAAATAAGGAAGAAGTCAGGAAAGCACTACAGGAACAATCAATTAAAATAGATACAGCATTGGAAACAATTCAAAACCTACAGAAAGAGGTCCAAATGATTAATATTAGAATATCTGAAATGGACAATACACTGAAAAGGCAAAGGAGTAGAATTAAAGAGATAGAAGCCAGAACTAGTGAGCTAGAAGATAAATCTCTCAACACTACTAATATAGA